>NC_081409.1:626800929-627018429 GCF_030272615.1 Cryptomeria japonica | reverse complement strand
AGAAGCTTTGTATGTATTCAAATATTCCTAAAGTAAATGGAAGTTTGGAAGGGAAAATATAAATACTTTCATATGTTTATGAATATGATATTGTATATGATTTATGATGTAATGGAAAAGTTGAAATGGGAATTATTTCAAATATGTATCTTATTTATGAAATGGAAAAAGGAAAATTTGTATCACTTGTATGTTGGCAATTTATTTCATTCGCTTGTGTGTTAAAACTTAGTAAATTGTATAGGTAGAGCAATGGGCATGTTACAATTGGTTGTACTTTCATTTGTTGGTGTGTGCAAAAAATTATGGGTGCAAGATTAAGAAGATTAAAATATTTAAACTAACAATCCAGCAAACACAAATTAACCAAACACTCAAGATAAGGATGCTTAAGAAGGGAAATTGCATTAAATAAAAAGCAAGCAATTAAAATGCAAACCAATAACCCTTTGATTTAATGGTCATGTGATTGGATGTGTGCTCGATCTATGCTTCCAAGGATGTTAGATGTGTTCCATGATCATGAATATGCAAATTAAGCTAGAATGGATGCAAATGATGGATTGATATGAGTATGTAAATTGGCATTACAGCGATATGATTATGAAAAAGTGGATAGCTAAAATGGAATTATAACGATATGAGAATGTGAAAGTGGATGCAAGAATGGATGTAAGATGAGAATTTAAAATGGCATTATCACGATATGAAAAATGAAAGTGGATGAATTGTGAAGAAAAATGAGGAGACTAAATAGGCCAAGTTAGGAGAAGAAGAGTCATTAAAATGAGACAATTGTCCTTGAGAAGGGAAAATGTCATGGATGGAAATGATAAGTGTCCTTGAGAAAGGCAAATGTCATGTAAAATAATGACTAGTGCCCTTGAGGACACATGCCTATTTGAGAGAGAGAGAGAGAGAGAGAGAGAGAGAGAGAGAGAGAGAGAGAGAGAGAGAGAGAGAGAGAGAGAGAGACGCCCAAATAAGAAGATGCATTTCCAAATATTAGGATGTTTCCAAATATTAGGATATTTATGAATACTCACATATGGGGTAGAAAAGAGGTTGGAAGGAATAAAAGTATTCATTTCCAAATATTAGGATATTTAGGAATACATGCATATAGGGTGGAAAAGAGGTTGGAAGGAATAAAAGTATTCATTTCTAAATATTAAAGTATTTGTAAATATTGGGATATTTAAGAATACACACATATGGGGTGGGAAAGCGGTTGGAAGGAATAAAAGTGTTCAGTTCCAGATATTAAGATATTTAGGAATACACACATATGGGGTGGAAAAGATGTTGGAAGGCATAAGGTTAACTAAAATCCAAGGTTAGTTAATGGGTTAAGTTAGAGGAAGAGTTAGATGAGGGTTAAAAATAGGACACCTGTGAGGAAATATAATTAATTAATTTCATAAAGGATATTAAGAGGAAAGGACAAAGATGAATTAAATAGTCAAACTATGCATTTGATATATTTAATAGAAGAGATCAAATTTAATTAATTGATTGATTTATGATTATCAATTAATTAATTAAAGGAGGACTATAGCATAATTAACAAAAGTAATTAGCTAGAAGGAGGGAACACTAACTAATTAAATAACGCATAATTATTTAATTTAAGAGCATTTGGGCTAGCTAAATTCAATTAATCAAATTAATCAAATTTAGGTGTCTATAGTTGGCAACTTTGTTTTGAAAGGAATTGAAGGATTTTCTAGGATAAGAAAATGTTGGTATATCGGGTGGGGTAGAGAATTACTAGCATGCTTCTGGAGACCTTATTGGCAAAGTGTGATCTTTCTGCTATTGTGGACCCAAGTGATTTGGTTATAATTTAGAATTTGAACTTAGGTGGATGTGGTACTAGATATTCCTTTTCAAGATTGAATCAGCATGACAAAAGGAATATCCAATGAGAAGATGGGTGGTCTCCCCCTCCTCATTGATTTTTGTATATTAATACTAATGGTTCTTCCAAGGGGAATCGTAGGCATGTTGGGATTGGAGGTATTGGTAGAGATAGTTATGGAGTTGCCACATTCTTCTTTTCTTTGTTTAAAGGGCAGCAAACTAATAATTTCATGGAGGCTCTTGTTGTTCTCTATGCTCTAGAAAGAGTTTGTGACCTAAGTTGGTATACGATTATATATGAATCAAATTCTCAAGTGGTGATAGATATGTTGTATGAGAAGAGGTTAGATGGAGTTAATTAGCCATTGGCTTTGATGATCAGATAGATTCTTTATCTAAGTAGTTCCTTGGATTTTGTCACGTTTTATCATATTCCTTGATAGTGAAATAGGGTGGCAAGTTGTTTGGCTAAATGAGCTTATAAAAAATGGATGGATGGAATGGTAGTGACTAAGGACATTTTTCCTCGTATTTTTCTCAAAATTTAGAGAAGTTAGTTATGGAGAGCAAGACCAGTTAGCTGGTAACCCTGCTTAGGGTTCCTTTTGTTGGGTTGTTTCTCAATTTACTAATAGCTTTTTGTTGGGCTTGATACCCCTCTTGATTTGTATTAGTTCTTCTTGATTAATAAATTTTTAATCCTTTCTCAAAAAAAACATTATTTTCAAAAATAAGAAACATTTGGCTACTACTAATTGTAAATGTATAAATCTAACCAGTCTTAAATAAATATTTAATTATTTTAAGCCCATTCCTCCTATTAATTAAATCTTAATTAATTTCTTCATTTTCATCTATTTGATTAAATAAATTACTCAATTTATTTAA
The DNA here is from genome assembly GCF_030272615.1 of Cryptomeria japonica. Taxonomy (NCBI): domain Eukaryota; kingdom Viridiplantae; phylum Streptophyta; class Pinopsida; order Cupressales; family Cupressaceae; genus Cryptomeria; species Cryptomeria japonica. Next base: position 627,015,678 of record NC_081409.1, on the reverse strand, counting down.
TTAAATTCACCTAAACCTTTTCTAGCCTTTAATTAAATAAATCACTTTATTTAATTAAATCCCCTTTCTCCCTTTTTAATTAAATTTAAATTTAATTAAAATTGATCCTTGTAAATCTAATGTATTTATTAAATCCCCCCACTTTATTTATGCAAGTTGCATTTATTTCAGTTGAAATAAAGTAATTTTATTTTAATTAAAATCCCTTTCCCTCATCCACTTGCATTTCCCTACATCTCCCACTTGCCTCCTAAACCCCTTCTAGATTCTTCTAATCACTTCCAATTTAGCCTAATTCATCTCCTAATTATTATCACATTCCTAAGTAAAGAGTAGTCACTTCTCAAAGCCTCCAAAGTCTTCAATAACCATTAAAGGCTCTCACATAACCATTTATGGTTAACTCATCTTTGACCTTTGGTTAGAGACTTTCCTCTAACTTAAAAATCCTTCTAACTCAAGGATCTCATCAAACACTTATGACTTTGACCATGGTTATCCATTTAACCCTTGCACAAGAGTTTACCCCTTGGGCAAAATCTTTATCCATTGGATAACCCTAATCTAACCTTAACCCTTACCTCCTAAGGTAACCTTCATGTCTTCTCAGGCATTTAATGCTTCTTGCATCTCCTCTCAAGCAACCTCTTGTTGAAAATTGTCACCATTTCATTGGTGAGAATCGTGAACATGGATTTATTAGCTTTCAATCCTAGCCCTTGCTAAGATTATTCAATCTTAACCATCCATTGCCCTATTTTTCCTATAAATAGAGCTCCCATTCTTTTTCAATAATCTCCAAGTTTTTGTGCATCTACATTATAGCCTAATTTACTAAGCATCTTAGGCTCTCTTTGTTAAAACATCATCATAGCATTTAGAAGTACTTTTCATATCATAGAATATTCATGCTAGGCTAGTATATCATGTTAGGATAATTTGTTAAATCTTTTATCATATCATTATCTTCATCTTAATCTTAATCATCATAGTTTTAACACATCATATAGATCTTATAATGCATTCATGCATATAGATCAAATATCACTCATTCTTGGAATTGTCATTCCTAAGTCATTTGCTCAATGATCTGAGAGAAAAACATTGGCTTTAGGGATCCTATGAGATAGAGAACAATGGGACAGCCATTGGGAAGTTAAACTAATTCAATTAGTTCATATACTTGCACCAAGAGTCTTATTGGTATGTGGGTTTTCTGATCTCGAGTTATTCATTTTGGTCACCGCATTTCCCCGCGTACATTTTTGGTGCCCACCATGGGGCCCGACCCCAAAAAATAACATCATTTTTTTGTGCAAGATAAGGATTGCAAGCACGCTTGAACACTCTTTTAGCACATTGAGAACATACTATAGCGCGTCTATGGAAAAATTTAGCACATTCATCACACTATTTAGCACATAGGAACCATCTCTTAGCATGCTCAAACTTCTTTTTAGCACATAACCTTTTCTAATATCTCAGCGCATAGGAGTGTCAGTACAGCGCATAGGAGTGTCAGTATAGCGCATTTAGCCATCAGAGTAGCACGTAAGGGTTTTCTTTTAGCACTTTTACACCATTCTATAGCGCATCTATGTGGAAGTTTAGCACATGACTCTGACAGAGAAGAAAAAGTTGTAACAGAGTCAGAAAAAATTAGGCTTGTGAAGCTCACCATATGATTTTTTATTTTCTAACTTATGTTTTCTTGCAGGTCTAACAATTTGATGCAGGTGTTCTCCATTTTGAAAACTTATGTTCCCTCTCTTTAAAAGTGAATGTTACTGCCTCTATGCTGAAATGGAAGAGAACAACAAAATTTTGAAATAAAGACAACAAGATGAGGTTTTAATGAGGAAACCTCCTACACTTTAAGCTTTTAAAAGCTTGGGTGGGTGAAGCCTTTTATGACTACTTTCTTACAAAAATAGCAAAAGGTTTACAAGAAACTAGTGTAAATTCTTGTAAACTTTCCTTGAGGACTGGTACAACTAAACATAAAATGGAAAGTTGATTTGATTTTTTAATAGGACCACAAAATGCACCAAAAAAAAACAAAAAGTAAACAAGTGCCTTATCTGGGCAGTAGAGTCATCTACAACAAACTGCAACCTGACAAAAGAAACTCGTACACAAGTCACAAATTAGTGATCTATCAACTCTGTATATGCCTGACATATACAAAGTCCTAATTTGCACCAAACTTCATCATCAAATCTACCCCAAAAATACTGATATCAATGACTTTGTTTAAAGTATAGTTATATTTCCTCCTTGAGAAAAAGACTTAAAACAACTTCGTTAAACACCTAGCAAATCATTCAAATAAACAATCATTGATTACTTAAATGGAATGAACACCAGCACAATGACATAGAAACAACACAAGTCTAAGTTGAAATTCTCTAGACTGTATATTTTATTTCTCCATCAAAAGATTACAAGTACCACATATCTGGCTCAAAAATGCTTAGAAAATGGCCTATATTAATTTTTCTTGAGTTTAACTACAAAATTTTGTTACCCCCTTCTAGGTAGTCCTGGTATCCATTTATAGAAAATAGGATGCAACAAGCTTCGGACTTCCCTAGAAAATATTCCTATTCTAACCATAATTCCCCCAAAAGATACATTGATTACAATTGAAGTAAGAGCACAACTAAACAGTTATCTAGCTAGCTAATGGCCAACTGACTTCTCAATATTTGTGAATCAGGTGCCAGGTGTCTTTGATTCTTCAAACTTCTGATTTCCAAAAACCGTTGCAAGAACTAACCGCTTCAGGTTGCCTGCAGGTTACCACATGTTGGAGCGTCAGTAGAATCTCCCTACGCTTCTATCTCTTTCAAAACATATTTTTTTTCCCATATCTTGAAGGTATCATCATCAAGCCAAGAGAAACTAACAATTTTCTTCTTCAACTTATTTAATATTTTTAATGTCCCCTTTAACTGTTTAACTTCCTTTTCCAAAAAACCAAAGTGTGATTTTATTTTTTCAATCTCTTCAATGGTTTGAATGAATAAGGAAATATCATCTATATTTATGATGTTATTTATTCTTTGAGATAACTTATGGCCTAAATCTCCAAGCCATACTTCTTTATCTTTCAATTTATTAATACTAACAAAACCTCCAGGAAACAATTCAAATTTTTTATCTGCATATTCTTTTCAATATAAGTTTTCCTTTCTTTCTACATTGACTCTTTCAGCTGCAAACTTGGACAAACCTTTTACCAATTCGTAAGTGGTTTTGATAGTGGCGTCAACACCTGCTTCCTCATGGGATGAATTTATAAGCTCTAAATCAACCTCTCTGGAAATCCATTTATCCAAAATTGGTTCCAAAATAGCCTTATCTTCTTTCAAAGAATTCAAAATATTCAATATTCTTTTCACATAAATTTAAACAATTGATGCTCCAACAGTATCAGCAAACTTCAAAATGGTACCCCTGATCTTCTCCTCATATTTGTTTGCAAATATTGTTTGGGTCTGCTTCAATCTCTCCATCTCATCTTGAATTTTTTTAGCTGATTGAAAACTAGGAGTCATAGGAGAAGGCGGGAATTCAATAATTGGGCTACAGGGAGGGGGCCTAGTAGGAGAAGATACAATCATCAGTCTGGAAGACTCACCCTTTTGATATTGTCCTAATTTATTCTTCAACTCTGCAATAGTTCCATCCTTACGAGCTATCTCAAGCTTTGCTTCGTTATAAGCCTTTAGGACTACCTCTAATTTCACCTAGAGATCAGCTTTCTCCTTGGCTTCTTTCTCATCCATTGCCATACCAAATTTAGCAGACTCTACGATCATGTTTGCAGCTTCTACTACCCCTATATCCCTAACTCTCGTTACAATCATACCTCCTGAGTAGTCAGATTTTGAGGAGTCTTTCCTTCTTTTGATTTCTTCCCTCTTTAGTGACCATATAACAAGGGCCACATGGTCATTACTGTAATTTATTCCTTCTAGAGGCTTGGTTTCCTTTCTTACTGCATCAAAAACTAGGGCATCAGCTATGTCCCATTCCGGGAGAACCAAAACTCCAGCATCTGCAATCAATTTTCTCCCTTTCTCAAGGGTAATTGCCTTAAATTCTCTCAGCATTTCTTGCTTTACTTCTGCTTCAACAGCAGATGTATCTTTATGGGGTTACTCAACTTTCCCCTTTCCACATCTTTCTTTAAACTACTCAATATGTTTCCTCCAAACAAATTGCAAAAATGCTCATGTTTTAACAAAACTATTATTAGCCAAAAATACATCATCGGCTTGCTTAATGACAGGATCCAGTTCTCTTCATGCAAAATCTTCAACAGTTAGGTCCATTTTGGCACCTATTGACTCTTTTGGCATCCCTTCTTGTCATTCTCCGTATGTGCATGCAATCTCTCCTAGGCTTCCTAATTGCAACAATTTCTCAACTACTGCATGGTCATCTCCTATAAATAATGGGGATTGAGAAGGAGAATACAAAGACTCACTTGACTGTGCTTCCTTTTCCAACCTGTGCCTTTTTTGGGAGGCTTGTGACTCAAGAGCATCCTCCATTGGCCTTTTTCCTTTTCAAGTGGAAGGCTCATCTTTCCTTGGCATCACTACATTATACCCTGACCTCTTATACATCACATATTTACCAAGGGGAACAACCTTAGCAAAAATAGGCTTAGCTAAAACAAGCTTACCTTTCTCAAGATCTGCTTTCACTACAACATCCTTCTTCTCATTCAAGGTCTGCATTGCATCTTCAAAATATTCTACCAAAAACTTAATCATTTCTTCAAAAAGGTGAAAATTGTTCAAAGGATCATAATTCTTGTCAAAATGTTCGACAAAATTAATGGTCTTCCTTAATGCCAACCACTTTTCCTTTCTTACTCCCTACTCATCCAAATTGAATTCACTACTTATCAGATCTTCAGGAAAGTGAAATTGATGAATTCTACCCCTGCACCTGAATTTCTTCCTGAACATACCGTTGAAGAAGTTCTCTGGATCAGCAAACCTAGCAACTGTCATTGACAACTTGTATGGCTGAAGGAAGCTTTCAAAATGTAACCAGCCACCTTTGGTGACTACAAACTGATGTGCAGAAGTGACTGTTGGTAAAATTATCCCTCTTCCTTTGTTTGTTAGCTCTATTTCTTATAGGCCTCCAATCTGCCTCAAAATCTCAGCAATGTCAATCTTCAAAGGGACCTGATAGGGGACCAGATATGGGGATCCTTGAAACCATATACTCTGAAAATAATGGAAATAGGATACAAGATTATGTCACTCCAATTGTGCACAATCTTAATATTCTCAGCAAACTCCTTTGGTCTAATGAATTCAAGGAGAGCCTTTGGGGTCCTAGGGTTCTCTTGACATAGAAGGACTCTAATCCTAGATGCAAAGCATCTATCAAATTTCAAGTAACTTGCATCCTCTCTGTCCAAGAACAAATTTGTACTCCATAACTGAACAGGCATGTCTTCATCATCCTTTTCCCTTAGTAGATCCATATCCTTTGCAAAATATTCAGCACCTTTTAACAAGAACATGTGCATCAACAAGGAGTACCAATTGAAAGGTCTATCCACCTTAGCATTATTTATCTCGATTAGACCTTCATGAATGGCATCTAAAAGATAAGGCACAAAATCATAGGTTACTGCTAAGGATGGGTTCAAAATTTGTGCCATCATAAGCATATAATGGGTAGGTATCACATTCTCTGCATCTTCCCCAAGAATTTGACATAGAGACCAATATATACCCTTAGCCCTTAAAGTGAAGAAATTCATAGGGAAGGGCTTCATTGTGCTAGGGCCTACCATTGTCAATCCTCCTATCTTTGCAAAAAATTCCTTCAACGGCCCACTCCTAAGATGATCCCTCTGGGCATCATAAACCTTTTTGAACATCTCAAAATCAATGGGTTACAAATAGTTTGAGGCCTCACTCAACCGGAAAACCCTTTTGAATTCATCATCATTAATTTCAATTAAGGGCCCCCCATTTACATTCCTCACAGTCCTAGTGACAGGGTCATAACTTTTTGTAATTTGGGTCAACAAATCAATGTCCATGAAGACTCCAGGGACCACTAGTTTTCCAACATCTAATTCCCATATACTATTTATAGGAGCAGGTGTATTCCGATGACCAAATCCTACCCTGAACAAACCTAGACTTGTCATACCTATCTAGGTATCTCTCAGCCAACATCCCTTGTCATATAGACCATCACCAATCGGCAGGCGGGGAGATTTGGGCACGAGTTCTTTTATCTTGGCTGCACTATCTGTAGACCGGCCCAGTTGTTCTAGAAAGTCATCACAGATAGCCCTCTCTAGGTAATCTATCTTTCCCTTGAATTCCCTTTGTGGTGCCATCTTAAAATTATCCTTACTTCAATTGTTATTCAAATAACCTCTTCTGAATTTCAAGCACCAAATAATGCCACAAATAGGAATTGCAAAGCACAGTCGCAGAAAAACTTACTTTTTCCTGAGAAATCACAAAACCGTGCACCTATTCTCTATAGATCTTCTTGAAAGCTTCTTTGCAAATTTACACTTTCAAAACAATGTCATATGGAGGGACCTTAATTGAAAACTGAGCATTAATTACAATCAATAAAGCCACACACTTCTGCAATTAATCCTTTTGAAATTTTGAATTTCAGCTCCAATGGACCAAAAGGGCTTCTTCTAAGTATTGTTCCTTCAATCATTGATCTGCAAAGATTAAAGTTCAAGCAACTTTCAATAGCAGTCTAGCGACCACTGTCAGATTATGCAAAATTGGTGCACCCTTTAATCATACTAGCTTTTAAAAGTGGGCCCATCACCCAGTCACTCGTCTGCTCTTTGTCACTAACCCGCAAAGTTTAGAGTTCGAGCATCTTTCAATCGTAGTCTAGCGATAGTCGTCAGATCATTTCATTGCTACTTGGGCTTTAAAGAACAATCACAGCTTAACCATCATCACTTAACCGCCAACACATGACAGATAAAACTTAACCATCGGGACTATTGATGGCTTGTTGCTGATCCGCAATGCATAAAATTCAAGCAACTTCCAATCGCGGTCCAGCAACAGCCATTGATTTCCTTCAGACTTACCAGCCCGTTAACACACCTGGACTGCCCAAAATAGCTGGGAACACCATTTAGTCACTAGTCCGCGATGAAAAAAAGATGAGCATCTCTCAATCGTGGTCTAGCGACAACCGTTGGATCATGAGCTAACTGTTTGATCCTTAAGATCCTTCGTTACTTAGTTGTCACCACAAAACCGTCTGAATTAACTTTTTTTCAAGCCCTGTCTCTAATGGCTTATCGTTGGGTCACGATGAATAAAGGACATGCAACTTCCCATTATGGTATCATGATAGCCGCTAGATCAAAATAGACTTACCCAGCATTTAAAAACCCGATAGATACAAAGGAAAAACTTAGGACTTTAGGAAACTGTGAAATATTTCAAATTTGATTAAAATCTGCCCAAGCCTAGAACTCAAAATGCCCCCTTTCAATGACACAGCAACCCTTCCACTTAAGTGGAAAAAACAACGGGCAAATAGAAGTGACTTGGAAATAATGCGACACAAAGGCTTTTTTTTATATGATTCTGAAATTACAAAACCCTAAACCCTTAAGAATCATGGACTCGCAGACAAGGATCAACCCAAAATTTGAAAGACTTTTAAGGAATATAGGCAGGACTTCCAACAATATTCAAAACACTGATAACAGCAGGATTGAAGGAGTCAAAGTAGGATTTGATTTTAATTTTTTTAGCTTTTTCAAAGTTGGTTAAAATTAACTCATTTTCTTTTCAAGCTAAAAAGAATCTCACATTTCAATTTGGGGGTTTAAAAAGAATCAAATTTGCAAGTTTAAAAGGAACAACAACTTCACATTCTCCTTCTTTCAAGTTAGGCTCACACTTCAAATTTTGGGTTATAAAAAGAACAACAACAATCTTTTATCTCCTTGCAAAGGTTAAAATTCACAATCAATACTTGTTTTCAAGATTAAAAAGAACAATCCACATTTCATTTTGCAAAGCAACGTGCACTATTTTAAGTTGACCAGGATTTCGTTTCCTAGATTAAACGAACAAATTGCTTTGTGGGACTAAAAATAACACCATGCTTGTTGGAGCAACATCTCCAAATAAGACTTAGCAAATCACTGCTTTGGAAGGATAAAAAGAACATTATTTGCCTTGTTTCGAAAGTGGAACGTATATGCTCTCCCCTTAATTGGGTGACCAATAAACCAAACCACTCTTTTATGCTTTCTTTTACTTCAAGCAATTAATTCCTTTAGAAGGCCTTCCCTCACGAGTTTCCCTTAAGGCGCCATTAATGTCAGTGAGAGGGAAACGACCTAAGTGGGAAACGGCTTTATCACCAAGTCTTCCAACCCACTATAATCAAATGTGGAGGCTGATGAAAATCCCCTCCAACAATTTTACTCAATGATTAGTCTTCCCCCAGTATCTTTAAGATACGTAAAGCCTTTGTTCTAAAGATTGGGAAGCCTCCCGAGGGAGATTATCACTGAAGACCAAATGGAAGCTTGATTAAAAACCATAGAAATAGAAGCTTTGAACTAAGTCAGTTACCAAACATTGGCAATATCATAGTGCAAGGGTGGGGAAGAATTTTCCCCCAATATCACTCACCATATATCTCCCAAGATAACTACCCAATTGTGAAGCAATTCACTTTGGGTTAATTTCTGGCAAAAGGCAAAAAAATGAGTGCCCCCTAGGGGGTGACAAGGTTGTTTGAGTTGACAAAGTATCGAAACTAGTGGGCTATAATATTATCAATGACCCTTGAATAAAGAGTCTTCTTGATCTATCTTTTTGTAATCCAAACCAGTGAAAACATCGAGGATTGAAAACATACTCAAAAGAACATACACTATTTGTTTAGCATGACAAGTTGTTACCACTTCTATCTGTTGTGTTTTCAAGTCATTTTCATAAAATCATCCATGAAGTCACAAAAGTTATTTCTCGACATCACAACAAAACATCAAAACAAAATTATCAGGACAATTAGTGCATAGGAGCAACATCCTAGTGCATCTCAACAAGCCAATAGCGCATTCCAACCAACAGTTGGCACTTTCATCACTCACATTAGCGCATGATCAGTATCATACTGGTAAGAATTCAGATAGCGCTTCTCAACTTCACTATAGCACATAAGAGCATTAGTCTAGTGTGTTTGAAGCATATTATAGCACATATATACCAAACATCGGTGCATCAAAGGGACATATTAGTGCATAACCTATCCACCAATTTTAATATCAAATAGCATAAAATAGCATGTTTGAGAGGCAACATAGCGCATCTAGAACATTCTGTAGAGCTTTGAGAGAATCCTTTAGCACATCAAGTCTTTGTTCTAGCGCATGGTCAAAATTATTGAAAAATGGAGAGCAAAGTAGTCACCTTGTGAAATTTTCATCAATAGTTTTGGATACCCTTTTAGGTCCTCTGACAATTCCAATAATGAAACTAAAAAAAAAAGGATCATAAGTGATAAATTTCCGAATCCAACAAGGCATTCTTAGAAAGAGTTTTCAAATCTTCAACTAGCTTGAAATCAGATTTCATCCAACAACATTAAGGAGTATTAAAATAGTGATCAAAGGTTCCACCATCCAATGAATCTTATCAACATCAATACCTAGTTAGGTCCTCAAGTTGTCAAATTAAGTTTCTAGATCGTGAAACTTGACTCGTATCATTTGACACACTTTGTCATAGAAGCAAATCAAACTAAACTTCTACTTGACAAGTAAACTTGAGCATCCAAAACAAAGTATCCATATCCAACATCAACATCAAAAATTTGATAATTTTGTATGACCACTCCCCATGTTTTGAGAAGAAGAAGTCTTCATCAAAAGACTAAGTTGAAGGAGAGACAACCTATTTCTAAGGCACTTATCAAGAGAAATAAATTTCTCTATATCAACCGTCAACTCTTTACATCACATCGCTCATTCTTACGTCATATGTAGTTGTATATCCAAGGAAAAACCAATGAATTTGACAAAGAACCTTTGATAAATAGGGATTACATTCAATAAGCGGCATTCAACAAACACCTTAATTATGGAGGAAGGATTAACCATGTTTTGTTTCCAAATTTTCTTATCACTTATAATGAGGCTTGGCCTGAGCCACCAACTCCACCAAGAACCCCAATAGAAGAAGAAGAATTCACTTTGTAGAGATATATTAATGCACATTTTCACTCAATCTCAGAAAAACAAACAGAAGGAATCACAACCAGAATCAAGTATGAGTCGTAAATTGTCCAATCCTTTTGTTGAATATGCAAATATGGGAGAAATAGAGATCACCGACGAACTTCTCTAAGAATGTCAAGAGAACGTGTCTTTCCAAAAACTCATAGAAAGACTTATACAAGCATATAAGAAAAAATATGTACTCATGCTAACTAGAAAAGGAGTCAATATTCCTGAGGATTTGACACATAAAACTTAACGAATACAGATGAGAGAATTTAAAGAATGAGAGCAAGAAAATATGCCTATCAAGAACAATGGGGAGAAGAAGAGGTACATGAGCAAGAAAACATACGCAACCAAGATCACACCCATGAACAAGACAACACTCACGAACAAGACCATGCCCGCAATTGGGACAATCTTAATGAACGAGGGGAAGCTCCCCATCGAAGGACAAATGTGCCTCTATCTTCTCTTACACAACAACTTCAAACACTTCAAAGACAAATGCAGGACATGCAACAGGGGACCACAGTATGATATTAATTAGACGACATTTGTCCTTATCCTTTTGTTAGGAGATTGAACATGGTACCTTTTCCCCCAAATTCAGATATACCAAAGTATGACAAATACGATGGTAAGAGTGATCCCCATGATCACATTTGGGAATTTTGTACCATGAGCTTAGAGTTTTCTCACAATGACACATACTTAATGAGATTATTCCCAAGAAGTTTGGGAGGGAAAACAATGGAGTGGTTGTCAAAACTCACACCTCCCGTCAGATCATTTGATGAGTTGGTGAACAAATTCATAACACAATACTCCTATAACATCCAACACACAATCACCATGCTAGATATGTGTAACACAAAACAAAAGAACAATGAAACATTCATGATGTTTCTACAATGATGGAGGTGCATGATCTCAAGATATCCACGAGATGTGCTTGAAAAGGAAAAGATGGAAATCTTTATAGACAATCTGAATAGTGAAATGAGTTATCAACTCAAATTACAATGTATAACATCTTTTGCAAAATTAATAGAAAATGGTATCCAAGTAGAGGAAGCTTCCATCAAGAAAGGAACATTGAAGTTCTTTAAGGAAGGTGTTAGTTCATCAAACAATAACACCTTTAACAATCAAAACAATAACAATAATTTAGACAAGTCCAGATTTTGGACAAGGGACAAAAATATTGTTAATGATGGGGTAATCGATGCCAACAATGTGAAGTCATAACAACCAATGTTGAATTTATCAGGCAACCCACCATCCAATAATGATCAAAAAAGTGCTAATCAAGGCATTAACACTTATCAACGGAATACCAAGCAAGGAGCTTCAACGTCAAACAACAACAAGAATCACCAAGGCAACAACAACAACAATCAAGGGAACAACACAAACCAAAGAGGCAACACTAATATTTTCCCGTATTGATGAATATACACGCAATTAGGACAAACCTTGGAATCAGCATTTCGAGAGCTATTGGCAAATAAGATTGATAGGGAGGCAAGGCAAGGTAGTTGCCAAGTGACTAGAATGTTTACTAAATGAAAGGTTCTTGCTGTTTCAAGGTGTAGTCACCAAAATCAGAGTGCAAAAAGCTCAAAGGAAATCTAGCAACTCTCCTTGTTCCACCTCCCTAAGTCAAACTCTCCTTGGTCACTCAAGGGCTTCAACTCCATAGTTGTTGTCATCCTTTCAAGTGCTACAAAACCAACTTATGAAGTCAAACTCACCAAAGATGTTGGATTCATGTTAGATTAACCTATTTCAACTTGATTTGTTGGGTTTCATGCTTTGCAACCTTCTTTGGCATACCCGATTTGACAAAAACCTAGTTTTAGGCCTAAAACAGGCTACTAGGAATTAGCCCTCCTTTTGGGGTTTTGTGCTCACCCTACTCAGGTGATGGACTTCCAGACAAAAAGAAGTTGATATTCAGACACCCTTTTGGGAGTTCTTGAATATTTTCTAAGTCTCGGGGTCTCCTAGGCCTTCTTCGTGACTGTCCCAAAAATGGGTGCAAAAGGAGGGTTTGCAAGGGTTTCAATGGCAAATAATGACTAACAAGTTGGAGACCTTCAACATGGACCATAAAAACTTGGTTCTACCTTGTTACTTGCTAAATGGGCCATGAAAAGACAGGTTTTACACCTTCCAAAGGTTAGGAAATAAGATTTACAAAAGTTGCTCATAAGGCATATGCAACGTTGACAACTTTCCCATTATTGTTGTCTATAAGCACATCTTTAGTATGAAAATAAATTACATTTCAAAACATGAGAACATGTCCATAATTAAAGACACACAAATATCACATTAGCCCTACACAAAAGCCATTAGGCAATTACAAATTCACTATCAAGTCATTTATGACTGCACTTTTCTCTTTTCACTGTCTTTTTCCTTTGGACCTGCACTTTACATAGTCAAAACTCTTATTTGAAGATCTGTTTTGTGCTTTCTTAGCAATGTTCTAACTTTTTATGCTTGATGTCCTTCATACCTGCCACTTGGAGAGGAGAATTTCATGTATAACTTCAACAAAAATGTAAAAATCAGTCATAGTTGACTGTGGCAGCCAATTGGGCATTATAATTTTGCCTCAAAGATCATCAATTGATCTTGGCAACTTTCCAACCCATGGACAATACCAAAAATCACTCCTTGTTCTTGTTTGCAAGCAATTAGAAGGAGGTGCAATGCCTTAAAAGCTCCAATGCATGGTGGAGAGTAAGCAAGTGAAAGGGAATTAACTCTAAAACAATGACTCACTATTTTTTACATCATTTACACAAACTGAAAATGCAATCATCCTCCTTGTGGCTTAGAAAGCCTCTTTTCCTTGACATACAACCTTAAACATCAAAGCAAGTCTGTCCATCTGATAAATGCATTTTCTATGGAAGAGCAAAGCATCAAACTACTTCAAGACTCTAGCCAAATGGCACACTTTCCTAGGGCTCCATGGCCACAAAACTCCTTGCACCTGCATTCTTGAAAAAAAAACATGTATTTACATAATTTAAAAGTTGACCAACTGGTTCTTGGGAAGCCATGAACATTTTAGGACTTCAAGAAGCCAAGTTGGTCAAGCATCCTTGCCAATTTCCTAGACAAGGCAGTGAAACTGTCAAAACAAACTAATTTTACTAAAAACTCAAAACTTGATGAAATTAGATGCCACCAAAGGGAAAAGCTTAAGAAACATAATAGAATCTTCAAATGAAAGAACAGTCGACCAAGTACAGCAGGTGTACGGACTTTTGTTCACATGGAGTTAAAACTAGGGAAAAACCAAGTAAAACTAGTGCAAACTTGTAAAATGCTTCATAAATCCATGAAATCAACCCTTACAATGGTTCAAGCAGGAGAATAAATACCTCCACAAATCAGTTATCCTCCTGTATAGACAGGTACATGTCCAAGAGCACACAAATTTGACATTTTCATGTCTAAATGACAACTTTTAATGCCTAGATGATGCAAGGTTGACCTCCAAGACTAACAATCACCTAAAAACACTTCTCACACCTAAAACCCAAGCATAAAACATGTCTAAAACCTTTTCAAAACAAAAACACATCAAAAACTCACTTTTTACAACATTTTGCCAGGCAACTCCAAAACTAGCAATTTTGAGCAAAAAGATGAAAACAGGGAACATGACCACACAATGAGTTCAAAACTCATCCAAACAACTTAGAACAACACAAAAACAACTTAGACAAACTTGCCAACTCAAAACTAAGAAAAATCAAACCTGTGATGAAAATGAAGCTAGGTGCTCCTGCACCATACTCCCCCGGTGACAAAGAAGTCATGTGACTCCTTTGGGCAGAAAAGAGAGAGGAATACCAGCCTTGTTGAAGTCACTTTTAGGTATCCAAGTGGCTTCAGAAGTTGGTTGATATTTCCACTTGATCAAATGTTCAAGGTAGTCATGCTTTCTAGTCTTCTTGATGATTCTGGAATCAAGTGCCTGTTCAAGAATGGGAGAAGAAGAAGAGGGGATAGATAGATCAAAAAGGGAATGTGAAATGTCTGAAGCTCTCTGAGTCTCTTCTGGAGGCTACCCATTAAAAGGTACCAAATCTACAACATTAAAGATAGGAGACAAAGAAACATCAGCAGGTAAATCAATCTTATAAGTATTTGGGCCATACTTAGCCAAAATCCTGCAAGGCCCAATTCTTCTCATCTGTAACTTGGTAGGAACTCCCTTTTTCAATATAGACTTGTTGAGATGCACCATCACAAAATCCCCAATTGAGAATTGGACACACCTCTTGGAAGCATCCACCCTTGCCTTGACTCTTGTTGTGGTGTCCTGCAAAGACTGCTTGACTTGTTCATGTATCTCTTTTAGAGATTGTGCCATATCCTCTATTATCCCACTAACATGTTGCAAGTTAGTCACGTCATGTAACTCAAAAACACCTCTTGGATGCATACCATAAACAATCTGAAATGGACTCTTACCAGTGGATCTGTTTACACTGTCATTATAGGCAAACTCTGCTTGTGGGATGAGCTAATCCCAGCTTTGTCCATACTCCTTGGTGAGACATCTAAGTAGATTACCCAATGTTCTATTCACCACTTTTGTTTGGCCATCTATCTATGGATGGTAAGCTGAACCAAAATACAAGTTAGTATCCAATTTCTTCCACAAAGTCTTCCAAAAATGACCCAAAAACTTAACATCTCTATCTGATACAATGCTAGATGGCAAACCATGTATTCTGATAACTTCTTTAAAGAAAAGGAAAGCAATATGACTAGCATCATTAGTAGTTTTGCAAGGTATAAAGTGAGCCATTTTACTAAATCTATCAACAACCACAAAGATACTATCATACCCTGCTTTTGTCTTTGGTAAACCTGCAACAAAATCCATACGGATGCACTCCCATGGCCTAGAAGGAATGGGAAGTGGCTGATATAAACCAGCATTAGTGCTATTACCTTTGGCCTTCTGACATACCATGCACTATTCAACATACCTTCTGACATCTCTCTGCATCTTAGGCCAGTAATAGAAGCATTGAACCAACTCAAGGTCTTATTGAGACCAAAATGGCCACTCAAACACCCATTGTGTTTCTCTTGGATAAGGTTCTCTCTCATGGAACCTTTAGGAACACATAGTTGTCCTCCCCTGAATAACAAACCATTCTGCAATGTATAGTTAGCATACTCACTATGGAAATGATTCTCAAAAGCAAGACAAACTTTATAAGCAGCAGCAAAATCATCATCATTAGGATACAAATCTTGAAAGCAATTAATACCAATACTCTTAACTTGGATCTCCTGAATAGTCAACAATCTCCTACTTAAAGCATCAGCTACTTTGTTACATTGGCCTTTCTTGTGCTTAAGAGTAAAGGTATATGCTTGTAGGTACTCTACCCATTTCACATGCCTATGGTTGAGTTTATCCTGAGAATTCAAGAAACTGACTGCTTGGTTGTCTGTATACACAACAAATTCTTTAGGAAGCAATAATGCCTCCACTTCCTGAGTGCCTGCACCAATGCATATAACTCTAAATCATAAGATGAATACTTTTTCTTTGCATCATTCAATTTTTCACTAAAGAAAGCAACTGGTCTATTATCTTGACTCAAGACTGCACCTACTGCAAGATGACTGGCATCACATTCTATAGTAAAGAGTTTATCAAAGCTAGGAAGGATTAACACTGGTTGTGTAGCAACTCTAGTTTTGAGTAACTCAAACCCCTTATTGGCTGCTTCTGTCCATTGAAACTTGACCTTATGGACACCCTTTATTGTATCTAACATGGGTGCACAAATCTCACTGAAACCTCTGATAAACTTTCTGTAAAACTGGGCTAGACCATGAAAACTCCTAACTTCACTGGTTGATTGTGGGGTTGGCCAACTTGTTATGGCTGCAACTTTAGATTGATCCATCTTAAGATCTCCACTGGACACAACAAAACCAAGATATACTAGCTCTTGCTACATAAAATCACATTTCTCAAGATTTATGGTTAACCGCTCATCAGATAATCTTTGCAAAACAATAGCTAAGTGTTTCAAATGCTCCTCTTTAGTCTTACTAAAAATGAGAATGTCATCTAAGTATACTACCACAAACTTACTAAGAAAATCATGCAATACTTCATTCATTAACCTCATAAAAGTACTGGGAGCATTAGAGAGTCCAAAAGGCATAACCGACCATTCATAAAGACCCTCATTTGTTTTGAAAGCAGTTTTCCACTCATCACCCTCTTTTATTCTTATCTGATGGTAACCACTTTTTAAGTCTATTTTGGAGAAATACCTCGCACCCCCTAAACAATCCATCAAATCTTCTATCCTAGGAATAGGGAACCTGTACCTTATTGTGATTTTGTTGATAGCTCTAGAGTTCGTGCATAGTCTCCATGTGCCCCCTTTCTTAGGTGCTAACACAGTGGGTATGGCACAAGGACTTATACTCTTTCTTATTAATCCTTGATCCACTAACTCTTAAATCTGTCTAGCTACCTCTTTGTTTTGTTCAGGAGTCATCTTATATGCTACTTTGTTTGGCAAAGAAGCTCCTAGTATAAAGTCAATTTGATGACTAATGGCTCTAGGAGGGGGTAATGTTGCTGGTTGTCCATCACTAATCATGCCCTTAAAGTTATCAAGAATTTTCTGCACTTCTTGTGGGATCTCAACTTGTTTTTCTTTCTTCTCCTCCTTAGGTTTCACTACAAGTGCATAACCAATCCCATCTCCCTCTTTCATAGTTTGGATGAACTCTTTTTCATTGACTAATAACACTTTAGGTGCCTGTGGTTTGATGTTCTTTGTCTCTTCACTAAGGGACTGAATTTTGTAGACAATGTCATTCTTTTGAAATGAATATGTGTTATTTTCACCATCATGGTGTGCCCTTCTGTCAAATTGCCAAGGTCTACCCAATAGTAGATGGCAAGCATCCATAGGAAGGATATCACATAGTATCCTATCCTTGTATTCACCTATGTTGAAGTCTACCCATGCTTGTTCATTAACTAGGACATGTTGCCCCTTGTTTAACCAGGTTACCTTGTAGGGTTCACTGTGCTTCATTCTAGGTAGGTTCAATTTGCTAACTACCTCCTCTTAGATAATGTTATATGTGGAGCCTAAATCTATAACCACCTTACATACCTTGCCCAAGATTTTGCACTTTATCCTTAACAATGCTCTTCTCTGAGACACTTCGCTCTTGTTAGGTTCTTGCATCAATACTCTCCTCATCATTAGACTATCACCATCTTCGGGTGCTAGGTGTATTGTTGGAGTTCTTGTACTACTTCCTTCCTCCTGAACATAGTTCACTCTTTTTTCACCTCCATGGGAAGAACTAGGCTTTTCTGGACACCTTTAAGCAGGATGACCCAATTTCTGATAGTTATAGCATTTCATTGTGGAGAAGTAAGACCCTCTACCTGGGCCACTAGACCTACCCCTTCCTGGGTTGCTTGATCCCCTACCCCTATAATTGGGCTTTCTCTGAAAATCCCCGCTTTGCTCTATAAGATTAGATCCCCCCTAGGACCTTTGATATATGTGTCTTCCCCCAAAACTACCTCGATGGCCTCGACCATCTCTGCCTCTTCCTCTACCTTTGTTATGTTGTTCTTGCTTCTTCCTACTCCTTTCCTCTACCTTGAGTGCAAGTTGATAGCACTTTTGGACTGTTGTAGGGCACAACAAACTTAACTCTTCCTGTATGTTCCATCTCAAGCCATTGAGATACCTAGCAACCTTGACATTTTCATCCTCTTGGATCTTTGACCTAAGGCATAGCTTTCTAAACTCCTCGGTGTAGGTACTGACATCTAACTCTTTTTGCCTAAGGTTTTGCCTTTTCCTATGAAGCTGTATTTCATAGTCCTCTAGAATGTAAGTCTCTCTGATCTTGGACAACATTCCCTTCCAAGTTGCTATGGGCTTTTTGCCCTCTTTCTCACTTTCATCCTGGATGAACTTCCACCATGTTAAGGAAGCTCCTCTCAACCTGGATTTAGCCACCTTCACTTTTTGGGCCTCTGTCACACCATCACATTCAAAATAGTTCTCAAGCCCCTCAATCTACTCCATGACCACTTCTGGGTCCATTTTACCACTGAATAGTGGGACTCCTTCTAGTGTTCTCCCACTCATAACCTTCAAGGCTTTCAAAAAGGGTTCATTCTCTATCACAGGGTCTAGTATAGGGGTTTCATCCTCTATAGCTAAGAGCTTACCCCTGCCTTCTGTTCCCTCTATCTTATTGTTGGCTTCATATGCCTTCACTTCTACTTCACCCAACTTTTGCTCTAGGAGGTCTAGCTTCACTCTGAGTAACCTATTTTCTTCTTCTTGGTCTTCCACTTTCTTTGCTAATTCTGCATTTGTCACCATGGTTGCCAAATTGCTGCTTCTTCCCAAGTGTAACTGTGCTCTGATACCACTATGATAGGGAGGCAGGGCAAGGTAGTTGCCAAGTGACTAGAATGTTTACTAAATGAAAGGTTCTTGCTGTTTCAAGGTGTAGTCACCAAAATCAGAGTGCAAAAATCTCAAGGGAAATCTAGCAACTCTCCTTGTTCCACCTCCCTAAGTCAAACTCTCCTTGGTCACTCAAGGGCTTCAACTCCATAGTTGTTGTCATCCTTTCAAGTGCTAAAAAACCGACTTATGAAGTCAAACTCACCAAATATATTGGATTCATGTTAGGTTAACCTATTTCAACTTGATTTGTTGGGTTTCATGCTTTGCAACCTTCTTTGGCATACCCAATTTGACAAAAACCTGGTTTTAGGCCTAAAACAGGCTACTAGGAATTAGCCCTCCTTTTGGGGTTTTGTGCTCCCCCTGCTCAGGCGATGGACTTCCAGACAAAAAGAAGTTGATATTCAGACACCCTTTTGGGAGTTCTTGAATATTTTCTAAGTCTCAGGGTCTCTTAGGCCTTCTTCGTGACTGTCCCAAAAATGGGTGCAAAAGGAGGGCTTGCAAGGGTTTCAATGGCAAATAATAACTAACAAGTTGGAGACCTTCAACATGGACCATACAAACTTGGTTCTACCTTGTTACTTGCTAAATGGGCCATGAAAAGACAAGTTTTACACCTTCCAAAGGTTAGGAAATAAGATTTACAAACGTTGCTCATAAGGCATATGCAACGTTGACAACTTTCCCATTATTGATGTCTCTAAGCACATCTTTAATATGAAAAGAAATTACATTTCAAAACATGAGAACATGTCCATAATTAAAGACACACAAATATCACATTAGCCCTACACAAAATCCATTAGGCAATTACAAACAAAGATTTGTTCACTGTCAAGTCATTTATGACTGCACTTTTCTCTTTTCACTGTCTTTTTCCTTTGGACCTGCACTTTACATTGTCAAAACTCTTATTTGAATATTTGTTTTGTGCTTTCTTAGCAATTCTCTGCCTTTTTATGCTTGATGTCCTTCATACCTGCCACTTGGAGAGGAGAATTTCATGTATAACTTCAACAAAAATGTAAAAATCAGTCATAGTTGACTGTGGCAGCCAATTGGGCATTACAATTTTGCCTCAAAGATCATCAATTGATCTTGGAAACCTTCCAACCCATGGACAATACCAAAAAATAACTCCTTGTTCTTTTTTTCAAGCAATTAGAAGGAGGTATAATACCTTACAAGCTCCAATGCATGGTGGAGAGTAAGCAAGTGAAAGGAAATTAACTCTAAAACAGTGACTCACTGTTTTTTACATCATTTACACAAACTGAAAATGCAATCATCCTCCTTGTGGCTTAGAAAGCCTCTTTGCCTTGACATACAACCTTAAACATCAAAGCAAGTTTTTCCATCTGATAAATGCATTTTCTATGGAAGAGCAAAGCATCAAACTACTTCAAGACCCTAGCCAAATGGCACACTTGCCTAGGGCTCCATGGCCACAAAACTCCTTGCACTTGCATTCTTGAAAAAAAAACATGTATTTACATAATTTAAAAGTTGACCAACTGGTTCTTGGGAAGCCATGAACATTTTAGGACTTCAAGAAGCCAAGTTGGTCAAGCATCCTTGCCAATTTCCTAGACAAGGCAGTGAAACTGTCAAAACAAACTAATTTTACTAAAAACTCAAAACTTGATGAAATTAGATGCCACCAAAGGGAAAATCTTAAGAAAACATAATGGAATCTTAAAATGCAAGAACAGTATGGCCAAGTACAACAGGTGTATGGACTATTGTTCAGATGGAGTTAAAACTAGGGAAAAACCAAGTAAAACTAGTGCAAACTTGTAAAATGCTTCATAAATCCATGAAATCAACCCTTACAATGGTTCAAGAAGGAGAATAAATACCTCCACAAATCAGTTATCCTCCTGTATAGACAGGTACATGTCCAAGAGCACACAAATTTGACATTTTCATGTCTAAATGACAACTTTTAATGCCTAGATGATGCAAGGTTGACCTCCAAGACTAACAATCACCTAAAAACACTTCTCACACCTAAAACCCAAACATAAAACATGTCTAAAACCTTTTCAAAACAAAAACACATCAAAAACTCACTTTTTACAACATTTTGCCAGGCAACTCCAAAACTGGCAATTTTGAGCAAAAAGATGAAAATAGGGAACATGACCACACAATGAGTTCAAAACTCATCCAAACAACTTAGAACAACACAAAAACAACTTAGACAAACTTGCCAACTCAAAACTAAGAAAAATCAAACTTGTGATGAAAATAAAGCTAGGTGCTCCTGCACCAAAGATCATTACATTGCCAGCCACAAGCAACTTCAAACCCCAAATCAAACCACCCTGGTGGAATGACTTAGATTATTGTGATTATCATAGAAAAAAGGGGCATACACAAATAATTGCATGAGGTTGAAGAACATAGTTCAAGACATGATAGGCAAGTGCAACTTAATGATCAATGGTCATAAAACCAATGGTGACCATGAAGCTTTCAAAAATCCTCTTCCCAATTATGACAAGGGAGGAGCATCAACATCCAACAATACCAAAGGGGCTCATATTAATCACATATACAAAAACACCATCAATCACATCTCAGCATGTGATAATCTAGTGAATGTCATAAAAATCAAAGACAAACAAGAACATGTGTCGATAAATGTGACAACAAGAGCGCAGAAATATGTCTTGAAAGGGAACACATCAACATCAACAACTCCCCCAATACTCGATATAACTTGGTTGACCAACTACGGAGAACGCCCACTCAGATATCTATACTTGAGTTGCTCAAACTTTCACCAAAACACAAGGATATTTTGGAGCAAGCTCATATCGAAACAACTATTCCAAATAATCTGGATATTAATTAATTCCAAGCCATGGTGGCCCATATGACAGTGTCACACAACATATCTTTTTTTGAAACATGATGATGTCTCCTTGAATCATCTGCATAATACCCCACTACATATTGAGGTCTTGGTCTATAAACATCGGGTAAAAATAGTATTAATAGATGGAGGAGTTGCTCTCAATATATGTACTCTAAATCTTATCCGTGCATTGGGATTCTCTGACCAATCTATTGATCCCAAAAACAAAATCACTATCAAAGCCTATGATGATGAGGAGAGGTCATCTGAAAGAACTATAATACTACCCATCAGGTTGGTCCTGTATAAAAAGACACCATGTGTCAAGTCTTGGACATAAACTTGACATACAATATACTATTGGGTCGTCCATGGATCCATGAAATGCAAGTGGTGCCTTCCATGTACCATCAATGTATCAAGTTCCCCTACAATGGACAGGAAATTTCAATATCTGCGGATAATAACCCTTTCCACTATTGCAACGCTATGGGGGCAGCTCAAGATAGCCTAGTTCCACACAACAGGGAGGCCCAAGCTTCCTCAGCATCTAACCATCAAGAAGAACTCAAATCTCTATCCATCAACTTAAAATAAAAGATAAAAATAAAGGACCAAGGCATGGGGGAGTACTCTTTTGAACCCTTGTGCCTATCTAAATTACCAACTTCACCAAGGTCTTATGGACAACCTTCCACATCAAGACATCAGGAAACACAACCCCTCACAAAGTTTGATGGTAAATTTATCCAAATGGGCACGTTGGCTGACGAATCGAAAGATAAGGACATCCTTAGCTGGCTATACAAGAATGAAGAAGAAATCATGGTTGCTACCATAGAAGTAGTCGTACCAATAGAACAGTATGGCAATGGGTTCTTAATCATGCAATGAATGGAATACAAAGGAAAAGGACCTATTGGCAAGCATCAAGAAGGCATCACAGAACCCCTACAACTTCATTCACAATTTACAAAAGACAAAACATGACTTGGGTATGGGCAACATATCCCGCATGTGCAAAAGAAAAATCACCATCAAAAACCTCAATGGAAGGCAAAGAAAAAATATAATGAAGACTCGTGGCAAGAAGCACTACACCAAGCAACAGAAAAGACAAGGAACAAAAGCATCAAGAAAATGAAAGATGACAAGAAGAGCTCGCTATTCAAAAGGAGGAAACTTCTCATAAAAAGTAAATCATGTACAAGAACCCGATCAAATCAATATGGAACCACAACCTAAAGAAATTTCTACTCACAAAAAAGAAACAGTGTACAAACGAATTCAAAGAGTACAATCGAGCACCGATCCCGAATCAAAACAAGATACTAAACTTTTGTCAATTATCAGTGATCTTTTCTCACCATACAATATACCTGTCAAATTCAGTGAGGTAACTTGGGACAGTGATTCTGAAACCGATTCCAATGAGTATGAGTGGGATAGTTGTTCTGATGTTACTAAAGATATTGAGGTGGATAGAATCCATGCATACACACCCCTTTCTCAGGAGGGAGGAGGCTCAAGATCTTGATCGTTTGAATTCCGACCGCAACATATCTATGAGGCTAATGAGAATGAGCAATGACAATACGAACAAGGCAATATCGAAGAGAATACCATCGAAGACCTTGAAAATATCATAGACCTCACCAATATCCCAAACGACTATAATGATGACTCCATCATGACACTTATAGCAGTTCATCTTAACCTACCAAATGACTCCTTACAACTCATATATCATGATCTCATAGATTGAGAAGAACCCGAAAATCACGATATACCAATATTCTCAAATGATGAATCTATTGTCCAATACCTGTGCTTAGTCAACCTAGAAACATGCTCCACTAGTGAACAACATAATGATATCCGCAATCAGGGGAGTGCCAAGTCTCTCAATCGCAAAAATGAAATAAACAATAGATCTCATGGTGAAAACCAGTTAATAGCAGTGTTAGATCACAAAAAGGTAAAAATAAAGGACGTATCTGAAGGTGAAAACCTTTTTGAGGCACTTAAAGATGGGAGACTTGACACTATTCCTGAACATTATCATGAAAGGTCACCAAACTTGATTGAGCCAACTTAATCAATAAACATCAGCACTGAAGTGGCAGTCAAAACCATAAATCTAGCAGAATCACTCACAGAAAAAGAACAACCAGATTTTATCAGATTCTTCAAGGAGAAGCAAATCAATTTTGCGTGGTCTTATGCTGACATGCTAGGAGTAGATCCAAATCTAATCATGCATCACTTATCCATTGCTCCAGGAGATAAACCTGTCAAGCAGAAATTAAGAAAGATAAATCCACATGTGGCATTATTGCTCAAAACAGAACTGAAGAATTTATTAGATGTTGGATTCATCCGACCTATAGACTATGTCGAGTGGATCTCAAATATTGTACCAGTTCCAAACCTGATAAAAGTATCAGAATATGCACAGACTTTAGGGATGTCAACAAAGCATTTCTAAAGGATGACTTTCCTTTGCCAAACATTGACACTATTGTGGATCTAACAGCAGGGCACGCAATGCTATCTCTCATGGATGGTTTCTCTGACTATAACCAAATCAAGATAGCCCTAGAGGATCAAGATAAAACTGCATTCACTTATCCATGGGGAACCTATTGTTGGAACATCATGCCTTTTGGCTTGAAAAATTCTAGTGCAACTTATCAAAGAGACATGACAACAATCTTCCATGACATGATGCATACTTTCATGGAGGATTATGTGGATGATTTGTTGGCTAAATCATTCACTATAATAGAACACCTGGGCATACTAGATAAAATATTTCAACAATTGGAGAAATTCAATGTCAGATTAAACCCTAAGAAGTGTGTCTTCAGGGTCACATCCGACAAACTGTTGGGCTACATTGTATCAGAAAAGGGCATCAAAGTAGATCCAACAAAGGCTCAGGCTATCATGGAGATGCCACCTCCTAAAAATATTAGCTAGCTACGATCTCTGCAGGGTAGGCTACAATCCATCAGAAGATTCATTGCTTAATTAGTAGATAATGTCTCTCATTCAATCATCTGCTTCGTACGAATATACCTTTCAGATGGGAAGAAAAATGTGCAGAATCATTCCACCAGATCAAACAATATCTGATGAATCCACCTGTGTTGGTACCACCAATAGTAGGAAAGCCACTCATTCTCTATATATCAACAATAGAAGTATCATTAGGGGCACTGCTAGCACAAGAAGATCCAATAGGCAAGGTAAGGGCTATCTATTACATCAGCAGGACTTTGAACGGATATAAACTCAATTATACATTCATCGAAAAGGCTTGCTTAGTAGTGGTGTTTGCCTCTCAAAAGTTCTGCCACTATATGTTAGCCCACACAATCAAGCTGGTAGAAAAAATTGATCCTCTCAAGTACCTAATTAGCAAGGTAGCTCTCACAAGAAGATTATCTAAATGGGTCATGATTCTAAGTGAGTTTGATATTTAGTACACAGAACGACGAGCTATCAAAGGACAAATAATTGCAGATCAACTGGCAGAAGCACCATTACCAGACCAACACCCACTACAGGTGGAATTTGTAGACATGGATGTACTCACTAATACCCCCAAGAAATGGACCCTATACTTTGATGGATCCTATACACAACATGGATTGGATGTCGGCATCCTGTTCGTCGCTCTAAAGGGGCGCACAATTCCAAGATCTTACAGACTGACGTTTCCATGCACAAACAACATTGTTGAACATGAAGCTTTGGTAACAGGAATCAAGGTGGTTGTAGAATGGAGAATCACATAATTAAGAGTCTATGGGGATTCTCAATCAGTTATCAACCAGATCAACAATGACTATCAGATGAAAGATGATAAGCTAATGCCTTACAAGAGAATGGTGGATGACTTCAAAAAGTACTTTGTGCACATCGCCTTTGAGAAAATTCCAAGATTGGACAACAGAGTTGTCGATGCAATGGCCAGTATTGCCTCACTTCTACAAATTCCAGATAAACAAAATTGTTACAAATTCTTGGTGTAGCAATTATTTTTCCCAGCTTATGACAATTTTGCATCCCAAGTCATCTACGCCCTAACCAGTTCAAATTCACCTCTAAACGGGAAGATCTATGATTATCTCAAAAAAAATACTCTTCCACCCGACCTATCTCGCAACCAAAAATGCAGCTTCATCTGACAAGTCGCCCGTTATACCTTAACCGCTGACACGTTTTACCGCTGAGGTCTAGATGGTACTCTTCTTCAATGCCTTGATCCTAACGAATCTGATTCTACCTTACATGAGCTTCACGAAGGTATTTGTGGTATGCATTCAAGTGGTCCTACTCTCGCCAAGAAACTTCTAATAATTGGATATTATTGGTTGACAATGGAAAGGGAGTCCTATCAATTTTCTAAGAAATGTCCTAAATGTCAAATTCATGGTAATCTCGTACATGCACCAGCACAGGAGCTGCAACCGTTCACCACATCTTGGCCTTTCTGTCAATGGGGATTTGATCTGGGAGGAAAGATTCGTCCTTCCTCTTCAAATGGGCATAAGTTCATTATCACTACCACAGAGTACCTCACTAAGTGGATCGAAGTAGTCCCGATGACCACCATAACTGGAAAGAAAATCTCATCATTCATCCTCAACTATCTCATTTGTAGTTATGGCATTCCCAGTTCCATCATCACAAATAACGGATGTCCTTTGAAGAATCAAGATGTGCGAGAGCTATGCGAACTATTCAAAACCCAACATCGCTTCTCCACACCATACTACCCACAGGGGAATGGCCAAGCAAAAGCATCAAACAAAACAATCTTGAAAATCCTCAAGAAAATAGTAAATGATGTTGGCAAAGATTAGCATGTACAACTTAATCTGGCACTTTGGGTATACAAGATCAATATCCTGACACCTACAGAGGCTACACCATATTCATTGGTGTATGGTTCAGAAGCAATTCTACCTCTTGAGGTATAAATCCCATTTCTTCGAGTATCTTTGAAGGGCCTCATACCAGATAAGGAATATCGAGTAAAAAGGTTGCAGGAACTAGAGCTTCTTGATGAAAAATGACAACGTTCCTATGACCATCTCAAGGCATATCAGCAAGGAATGTGCAGAGGCTATAATCACAAAGTCATCCCAAGGGATTTCAAAGTTGGTGATCTTGTCCTAAAGAAAAATCCCATAAATCAGCAAGATCGAGAAAAGAAGGGGAAGTTTGAACCTAACTGGTTGGGACCCTTTGTCATCTTATCAGCCTATGGATCAAGAGTATATCAGCTGTCAAATTTAGAAGGGGACGTGCTCGACGAAACAACCAACAACATCCATCTGAAGAAATTCTACACTTGAGTCATCCAATGCACTGATCAAGCAAAAAAGAAAAAAAAAATTTAAAAAGTATCAAAAATCATCATTGTGGTGAAAACCTAGCAAACAGACACCTTGTGACACAAAAAAATTAGAAAAATACAAAATAATGAAAGACAAATCAAAAGGTGCAAAAAAAACAAGTGGTGAAAACCTGGCAAGGGGCACTATTTGTGAGAGAAAAACTCCTCTATATATTGGTACTCACATCATATCTTTGATCCATCTGATCTCAGTCCATATCCATCGCAGAACACTTATACATGCAGCATTATCTCAAACATACTTAGCATAGTCATTGTCCTTGATTATCTAAACAATTATTTATATCATATCCCACCATGGCTTGGTGATCAACGTATATATCCACATCGACAAGTGTCCGTAACTGGGGGTATAATTCATCTCACTTTAGCATTCAGACAACAAACAAGGATCACAGCATACTAGGGAAACCATTGTCAAAATTGCTCATCGAACTAGAAAACGGGATCATTATCCAACTACAACTTCAACACACACATGATGGATGATTTTATTCTAAATTGTGATTTGTTTACATTTTGGCATGAATTTTTGACTATTTGTATCTTGATTTCTGAATTATTAGATCTCCTGAGCTACTCAAGGATGCACTAAGCTAGAGAAGCAACGAGGGAATGTAATATTTTCTTTGGTTTTCTGTCTATGAGGCGATCATTCATATGGTGCAAATTTGTCTTGAAACATGATTGCAAACATATCATTGAAAACATTTTCCACTTTGCACATACAAATGGTTAACTCTTGTCTGTTTTACACAAGCAACACTCAAGTCATCTTGGTTCAATTATACCTCAACGCTTGTGTCATCTTGCAATATCAAAAATCCATGTAAGTTATACTTAGGTCGTTATGGTTCAATTATACCATGATGCTTGTATTAAATTTCAACATATCAAAACCTCAATGATGACAAAAAGAGCACAAACAAAGTGACTAACGAGAATGACAACGACAAAATTAAAGTGATCATTTAGTTGCATTTATATCAAATTAGTTGCATAAAATTGCAATAGGTTGCATATCATTTTAATCTTACATCTCATATCATTATCATTATCACTTACATCTCATTTTCAAGATACATCTCATCATCATCATCATCATCATCTAGTCACATTCATCATTGCATCCCTCTCATGCATATCTATCGCATCATAATGGAATCTTTCTTCACTTCCATATCTTCATCATTCATCCAACTCTCATTCTATCATGTCTTATACAGGATGTATCTTTCCTGAAACCAGATGTTTGATCAAGTATTATACAGAATATATCATTCCTGAAACCAGACGTTTTGATCATCTTTGTCTTATACAGGAGGTGTCATTTCTGAAACCAAATTTGACCTCAATCTTATCAATTCTATCAATCCATTTCATCTAATCCATTCTATCATGTCTTATACAGGATGTTTCTTTCCTGAAACCAGACCTTTGATCAAGTCTTATATAGGATATATCATTTCTGAAACTAGACGTTTTGATCATCTTTGTCTTATACAGGAGGTGTCATTCTTGAAACCAGAGTTGACCTCAATCTTATCAAATCTATCAATCCATTTCATCTGATCCATTCTATCATGTCTTATACAGGATATATCTTTCTTGAAACCAAACGTTTGATCAAGTCTTATACAAGATATATCGTTCCTGAAACCAAACGTTTTGATCATCTTTGTCTTATACAGGAGGTGTCATTCCTAAAACCAGATTTGACCTCAATCTTATCAATTTTATCAATCCATTTCATATGATCCATTCTATCATTTTTTATACAGGATGTATCTTTCCTAAAACTAAACGTTTGATCAAGTCTTATACAGGATATATCATTTTTGAAAATAGACGTTTTGATCATCTTTGTCTTATACAGGAGGTGTCATTCCTGAAACCAGATTTGACCTCAATCTTATCAATTTTATCAATCCAATCAATTTGATCCCAATCTTATCAATCTTATCAAACCCATGCATGTCATCAACTATCTACTCTTCTATCTTTCAAATAATATTCTTCTTCTTTCAAGAGATCATTCATGCCTTTAGTACACGAACGATCTCCCGAGGGGGCATTATCATATCGAATCTCCATATCAATTTCATATCAGTCTCATATCGGCTTTTCATATCAAATCAATTCTTCATATCTGGGGCATCATCGAATCTCGACATTATCATCAGTCTCATATCAACCGATCAAAATCATATCAGTGTTTCATATCAAAATCAATTTTTCATATCCAGGGAATCATATCGACATTTTGATACACAACGTCATATTGAAAAATTTTGACAACAAATTGAGCGATTTTATTTGAATCAACATGTGCACGCATGTCACTTCAAAGAGGGGCAAAATGTAGACGTATAAATCTGACCACTTTCTTAAATAAATATTTAATGTTTATTTTAACACCATTCCTCCTATTAATTAAATCTTACTTAATTAATTTCTTTGTTTTTCACCTAAACCTTTTCTAGCATTTAATTAAATAAATCACTTTATTTAATTAAATCCCCTTTCTCCCTTTTTAATTAAATTTACTTTTAATTAAATTGATCCTTGCAATTAAATAAATCTAATTTATTTATTAAATCCCCCCACTTGTATTTATGCAAGTTGCATCTATTTTAGTTGAAATAAAGTAATTTTATTTTAATTAAAATCATTTTCCCTCATCCACTTGCATTTTCATACATCTCTCACTTGCCTCCTAAACCCCTTCTAGATTCTTCTAATCACTTCCAATTTAGCCTAATTCCTCTCCTAATGATTGTCACATTCCTAAGTAAAGAGAAGTCACTTCTCAAAGCTTCCAAAGTCTTCAATAACCATTAAAGGCTTTGTGTCTTCAAATGGTTAACCTCTAAAGTCTTCCAAACCATTAAAGGCTCTTACATAACCATTTATGGTTAACTCATCTTTGACCTTTGGTTAGAGACTTTCCTCTAACTTAACCATCCTTCTAACTCAAGGGTCTCATCAAACACTTATGACTTTGACCATGGTTATCCATTTAACCCTTGCACAAGACTTTACCCCTTGGGTAAAATCTTTATCCATTGGATAATCCTAATCTAACCTTAACCCTTACCTTCTAAGGTAACCTTCATGTCTTCTAAGGCATTTAATGCTTCTTGCATCTCCTCTCAAGCAACCTCTTGTTGACAATTGTCACCATTTCATTGGTGAGAATTGTGAACATGGATTTATTAACTTTCAATCCTATCCCTTGTTAAGATTATTCAATCTTAACCATCCATTACCCTATTTTTCCTATAAATAGAGCTCGCATTCTTCCTTTTTCAATAATCTCCAAGTTTGTATGCATCTACATTATAACCTAATTTACTAAGCATCTTAACCTCTCTTTGTTAAAACATCATCATAGCATTTAGAAGTACTTTTCATATCATAGAATATTCATGCTAGGCTAGTATATCATGTTAGGATAATTTGTTAAATCTTTTATCATATCATTATCTTCATCTTAAGCTTAATCATCATAGTTTTAACACATCATATAGATTTTAGAATGCATTCATGCATATAGATCAAATATCACTCGTTCTTGGAGTTGTCATTCCTAAGTCATTTGCTCAATGATCTGAGAGCAAAACATTGGCTTTAGGGATCATGTGAGATAGAGAACAATGGGACACCCCTTCGGAAGTTGAACTAATTCAATTAGTTCATATACTTGCACCAAGAGTCTCATTGGTATGTGGGTCTTCTGATCTCGAGTTATTCGTTTTGGTCACCACATTTTCCCGCATACACTAATCATAGAATTAAAACCTAATAGAAGATGAAGTTTCATGATTCACGGGCAATTTCAAATGAAATCATCATAATCATATGCCAAACAATTACAAAACTACAAAATAAAAGTATCATAATCTGACCACATTAAAACATATTTTTAAACTCCATATCTAATTTATTAAATATATTACATTGTTGAATCTTCTACATCAGCTACTTAGATAAAAGAAAACTACACTTTCCTAACCTCCTATCATTTATCAATTAACAACTCTTAATTAATTTAAGGTTTAATTATTATTGAAAAAGTGGAAGCACTATTGGAAACAATGCTAAGAGCATTAAGATTCTTTCTAAAACCAAGGGTCATACGACAAAAGAGACAAGAACCACTAAGGAGTCTACTACTTTTTCGGAAAAACACCTGGACTTCCTTAAAAAGAATAGGAAGCAACAATGGCTCTTAATCATCTTTAACAAGTATGAGATTTGTTTCATTTTGTCTTCAATTTCTATTTTGACCAGTTCCTTTTGAGCTTTTATTGATGTTTAAGCCTTCCTTTTGTTGTTTGTACTATTATAGTTAGACTATATGTTAACCATTGGATTACTATTTATATCAATTTGTAAAATGGTTGAAATCACACAGGGGCTTCACTTAGTGAACCTAGGTATATCACGTGCGTTCATGCATATGAAAGAATCCCCTTAATTTCAA
The DNA here is from genome assembly GCF_030272615.1 of Cryptomeria japonica. Taxonomy (NCBI): domain Eukaryota; kingdom Viridiplantae; phylum Streptophyta; class Pinopsida; order Cupressales; family Cupressaceae; genus Cryptomeria; species Cryptomeria japonica. Next base: position 626,984,085 of record NC_081409.1, on the reverse strand, counting down.
AAAATATTGCCCTAAACTCCTTTTTTGTCACCCCCTCTCAATACACAACTTGAATTAAAAACCCCCCTATTTTCACCAGATAGGCAATATATTATTGTCGGTTTTTGAAATATTAAACCTCCCAATATGAATACAATTGATATAATATTGCCTAGCTAGTGAAGCCCCTGTGTGAAATCATTGGAAAAAAAAAAAGATACTCTTTTCAAAATCAAATTTTAAATTAAATATATAAATAATTTTCAAATTATACTCATAAAATTTCAATTATTTATTTATAATATAATAAAATAAATTTAATATTTTGATATCTTTAAAAAAAAAATATTATAATAAAGAGAACAATTTCAAAAAAATAATGTAAAATATTTTTATATTGATAGATTGAATTAAATAACATAGAAAACAAGTGATTTTAATTAAATCTCTTATATCTCTTGGCTATGCTAATAAGGATAAGTTCTTAAAAAAAAAACTCAATGATAATATTGCACTAAGATGAATAGACTAATTATCTTTAAATATTTAAAAATATATAAAAAAATTTAAGTAAAATGAGGAGTTTCTTTTCGCAAGGCACTTTAGATTTTTAAAAAATCATTGATCTCCTAAGAGAAGATATGCAGATCTAAGGGTGATGGTGGGGTTGGGTTGCACAATCAGATGTGGCAAAACAAGGCACTTGGAGCTAAACAAAGTATGGACAATATACAATGAACCTAACCTGAAATGTGGTAGGATCCTCAAAGCCAAGTATTTGGTAGGACATCAAAAGTCAATTATCTTTAGAAATAACCCTCCAAAGGGGTCTAGAGTATAGAACTTCATTTTTAGTTGTACACCTATAATCACCAATCATCTATCCCGGTACATCTATGAGGGAGGAAATTCTCTATTCTAGGATGACTCTTCAGGCAGATACCTGAAGGTAGATCAATTGGATATATTAGTTCACTGAAAAGAAGTAATGAAGCACACATGGGGATGTTATGTGAAAGATTGTGTCACCTTCTTTAGTGCAGACCCATCAATAGGGTGGAAGTGTAAAGATTTTAGAACCCTCAAATTATCTTTGGAAGACATCAATAGACTCCTAGAGGAGCTTTCAAAGAGGAAAATTGTTTTCAGGTTAGGTCAAGACATATTCATTTGGGCTAAGTCCAGAATTGAGTAGTTCAATGCTAAAGATGGTTACAAGGTGGTGGAACGGGATGAGTTAGCAAATAGAACAAGACTACCTTTCAAGCTATGTTGGGACAAACTTTGTATGCCTAAAGCTTGGACTGCCATACAACAGAAGATACTAACTATTGAGAGGTTCAGAAAGCTTGGATATGAGGGCCCCTCCCGTTGTCCCCTGTGCAAGATGGGGGAGGAGACAACTAATCATGTACTACTTCGATGATTGTGTGCAAAACTTGGGTAGGTCATTACTCTCCCAAATGACATCAAAACTTTATTTGAATGTTGGCCATTGAGAACCAACAATGGATTTTTAGGATATATTTGGGTATTATGCTCGTCCCTTCTCATATGAGAAATGTGGAAGGAACGTGGAAGGAACGGAATCGAAAAATATTCAAGAATCAAGAAATGACAATATTGTCTTTCACGAACAAAGTGGAAGTGGCAATTGTGGAATTAGTGAACTATAGTCTACCCTCTTTCCTTGTCAAGAATGCCAGTTTCACTAATTGGGATGGTAGACTTAGATTTAGGTGGCCTAGTGTGAGGGTACCAACATTTATTGGAACAGGGGGTTCAAAGACAGACAAGGTGAGAGCCAACGTGAAGTGGCAACCGCCTCTCAATATGGATGGTACAAACTGAATTGAGGGACTAGCTGGAGCATCACCGTCTTTGGGCTAATGTTGGACGTGACTACCTTAGGAAGGTGATGGGCATTGAGGTAGACAACCATCTCCCTAGATGGAAAATTTTGCAAACCTTGTTATTTGAAGCATCTTCTATGACGATGACTAAGGCTCGACTCATGCAAGGGTTCCAATGTAATGGTTATGTTTTGTAGTCATTGGTTACTTTTTTGTTTTCCCTTGATTTGTTGAGTAGTTAGCATGACTAATATTGTGGGATTGGGATGCTCAAGAAGTACAATTTAGAAGAAACGTCTGGCAAATATAAAGAGTTTTGGTGGCCTACCCTAGATATAATCAAAATAGAAGACATTTGATGTGGGATTGGCTAGTTGCAAGGGTAGCACAAGGACTCCTGAGTAGTTTTTATTTTGTTATTGTAGTCACACAAATTTGTCCAGCTTAATTAAATAAATATTCGCTATTTATTTGATTAAAAATCCACTGGCCATTAGTTAATTAAATTAATATTTAATTAATTCATCCCCAAACATTCTTCTATTAAATAAATAAATTATTCAATTTATTTTAATTAATTCATTAAATCAAATTCAAATCAATTAAATAAATAAAATCTATTTATTTAATTAAATTTCCCTTTTCCTCTCTCAAATAAATTAAATAAAACATTTATTTAAATCATTATCCCCACCCCACTTGCATTTTCCTACAAATGCAACTTGCACACATTTATTGAAATAAATGAATTTTTATTTTAATAAAATCTTATTTTCCCTCACCCACCAAATCCACTTGCAAAATCTAATCCCCTTCTAGATTCTTCTAACCCCTTCCTAATTAGCCTAATCCATCCCCTAATTATTGTCACATTCCTAAGCAAAATGGAGTCACTTCTCAAAGACTCCAAAGTCTTTGAAAAGCATTTAATGCTTTGTGTGTTCAACAAATTAACCCCCAAAGTCTTCCAAGACCACTAATGGCTCTTACATGACCATTTATGGCTCTTACATAACCATTTATGGTTATTTCAAACTTGTCTCCCCAAACATTTATTGTTTTGACTATATTCACCCATTTCACATTTGCACAAGAGTTTATCCATTGGATAAAAGCTTTATTCTTTCAATAAAGATTTTATTCATTCAACCAACCTTGACTCTAAAATCCCAAGGTCATGTCAAGCATTTAATGCTTATTCCCTCTCCTCTCAACCTATCTCACATTGACACTTGTCATCCTGGGATTGGGTTGAAAGCCCTCACATGGATTTGAATTCATTCAATCCTGACCCTTGTTGAGATTGCTCAATCTCAACCATCCATTGCTCCATTTTTTCTATAAATAGAACCCATTTCTTCATAATCCAGATCCTGAAAACTTGTATGCATCTAAGCTATAGACATTTTAGAGAGCATTTTTATCATAATCATCTAATACCTTGTTATTTTGGTTAAAATATATCATTTTAGCATCAATAGCATAGCATTAGCTTCTCATTTCATATTCGAAGCTCAATATTACAATCTCAATCCTCCATAAGAATCCATAGTGCAAAAAGCTGCTGAGAGCTACACTATTTTGGAACTTGGAGAGGAGAGGAACAAGGGAGAAAGGAACCAAAACCATGCTAAGAGGTATTTGGAGATGCCTCATTATCTTTGCTTCTTTAGTTAGATATATTAGCATGTTTTTAGTATCTCTCTTGATATGCCTTTTTAGATTAGTTTTTGATTGACTAACACTAACAATCTAACGGTTTTGTGTCTTTTTGTGTTGTTGATCATTTACTAACCTTGTGCCATTTAGGAGGGCATCATTTGGTGAACCCGACGTGAATCGAACCACCAAAAACATCTCATTTTTTTTTTTACTAACATGTTTGATTGTTGAAAGTGTCACACAGGTTGTGCTTTAGCGCTATTGAACACGTTCTGACGCTATTGACGCTTTTTCTTTTAGCGCTATTGCTCTTACAATAGCGCTATTGTAAAATTTTCAGCACTTTTGGCACTATTCTAGCGCTTCTGTTATTCTTCTAGCGCTACTAAAGATCTTTTAGCGCTTTTGACTCTCTGTTAGTTTTGTTATTTCAGCGCTTTTGTGTGAAATAGCGCTTCTGTTAAAACGCAGACTAGTGCTATTGCAACAGAATGTCGACCAAATCGCCTTGTAACCACAAAAAAGGAAATTCTTAGGCTTGTGGAAGCCCCCCTTGAACATCAATTTTACTAACACGTTATTGTTCATACAGGTTAAAAACTCACCATAAAAATCACAAATTTGTCCTTTGGTGCTTAAAAACTTGAAAAACACAAAATTGTATTGCTTTCTAGTTAGGATTCATCTTTATTTTGGTGCTTAAAATCAACATACAAAGTTTCTTTCCTTGCATCAAGCTAAAACTCACAATCCACACCTCAAATTTGGGCAAGTAAAAAGAACAAACCACTTGTTTCTATTTTATTTTATTTTTTTGCAAACAAATTTTACTTCAAGCAAAAACGTGTTTTTCATTAAGTTGACGAGGATTTTCGAATTCTAGATTACAAAACACATTGCCTTTGAAGTTAAAACGAACACCATGGTTGTTGGAGCAACATCTCCAAATAGTTAGATCACATGTGCAAATGATGGATTAAAAAGAACAAGTGAATTTCGTGTTTGGCACGCTTGTGCACAACAATCAGTCGAGTGCTCCTACTTCTAACACACACTATCCTCTCCCTTGGCTTTCGTGCTCCTAGGTGCAAGAGAAAAGTGTTAGTAACGCTCAAATTTTTTATCTTTTTAAGAGAGGCCTGCCAAGAGACACATCACTCTTGGGAACGACCTCACACAGTAAATCCTTCGAGGCACTATAGAAATCAGGTGAGAGCGAAAGCTGTAGCCTTGGGTATAGTTGTTCCTATAGTGTAACTGGCCGAAAGGACAAATGGGCCCCACCACCAGTTACAAGGCTCTTAAGTGAGTCACTGCAGAATGAACTTATGTCCAAAAACATCAAACATGACTAAACACCTTTAAGTAGTAGCCCACCCGTTCTATTGATTGAGAATATTTGCGATATAATTTAGTGCAAGAGCATAGATGGTTTTGCTCCCAAGATACTCACCATACATATTTCCTTGAGTAGAAACATAGCTTTTTGAAAAGTCACTTGTGGCTTGATAAAAGTGATGACTCCCCCATCATAGGGATCATCTATTTGTTATGCTCGCGCAAGACTTAGTATATCACATCCTTACCTGCCACGGCGGGATTCATAAGGTATGTAGTACCAAAGTCGAAGAAATATCAAGATGTGGGCTAAATTTATCACAACTGGTCGTTTGACCTTAGCGATAAAAAGTGTTTGAAGTGTGTTTGTTTTAAAGACCAAGTGCAAATTGAGCCGACTTCAGGCTTTGGAAATACACCTTAAAATACATCTAAAGGAAGGGTCATATAAAAGTCCAAGGATTGGGTTGATCTAGACCCATACTCATTTGTGCCTTTTAGGCAACATTCTTGTGTTTGTGTGCTTGCTTTGTTTTCTTGTCAAAGAAACGTCAAATCAGAATATCAATCCCAAAAACAAAGTATTCATCCAACATCTTACAAAACAACCAAACACATCAAAAACAAAGTGCAAAACAACAAAGAGTCAAATTTTATGACCATTCTTCACATATTGCGAAAGAAGAAGTGTCATTAGAATATCAACTTGAAAAGAAGACCATTAAGCTCAAAGGTTTTGATCAAGAGGAGGAAATTCTTCTATATCAATCGACAAATCTTTGTCTCCCATAGAGTCTTTCTACATCGCATGCGTCTATACCTTCAAGGCAAAACCAACGAATTTGAGTCTGAATCATTGAACCGCAGAGCTTTTATGCAATATAGAGCTCTGAGTTATCACAAAAATCAAGGAGGAAAGATTAATCCCAATTTCTTCCCAAACGTCTGCATCACCTACAACATAGCTCGAGAAATACCTCTAACACCTGAAAGGGAAGAGGTAGAGTTTGTCCCATTTGTGACACAGAGTTTTTATTGAAGTTAAAAACATTTTCATCCATTATCTCACTCATACATAATCACTTCATCATCAATCCGTCCCAACTCTCAAAACATTAAGAGGTTCTTGTCCCAAGTTCTCTTTTAGATATTGCTTGAAATCAAACACTTCACATCACTTTTTAGATTGTTTCTACATCTAGGATAAGCTCATCCTAAGAGACACATCTACACAGGTTAAAACTAGTTCATGAGTGAATCCTCTCATTACTAGGTAGTTCAATCTGTAACACATCTCAAATTTCTCTACACCTTATCACATCAAACCTTATCAAACAAGCAAGCAATTCAAAGAAGGAATTTCGGTTACATCTACCTTAAAAGTGTTAAGAGATCCACATGCAACACAATTCACCAATCATCAACTCTCTCATTTCATCAAAAACTCATCATCATTTTCATGCAATTTCAACAAAGACTCATAAACAAAATGGCTCAAACCCGATCACAGTCACGGCAACGAGAAATAGAAATAGAAGAAGAAGAAGAGGAAAATCTCAATGAATTTCAAGAAGCACTTGGAGAAAATGCAAACGACGAAAACCCAAGTACTCCCACTCCTGCAACAATAGAAAGGGCTCAACATAACCCTCTCTTTAACAGATTGTTTGACGAAATACTCAGGAGCAATGCAGATGCTCACTTCTTAAGACTCACTCAAGAAGGAGCAAAACTCCCCTCTGACTTTGATCTTGCCCAATTAAGACAAGCATCAGAAAGACAAAGTCGCCATGAAGAGGAAAGAGGTAGAGATCCCATCAGATATAACATTCCTTGAGGTAACCCACCACCTCCTCCTCCAAATGAAATGGAGATGTTGCGGCAACAAGTCGAGAATCTCGCCCAACAGCTTCATAGTGGTGTCAAGACTAACCAATTCTCACTCAATGACATTTGTCCCTATCCTTTTGATAGGAATCTTTACATGCCACCATTTCCACGCGGATTAGAAACACCCAAATTTGAAAAATATAGAGGAAAGGGAGATCCTCATGATCATGTCAGAGAATTTCATTCTGCTTGTCTTGAAGTGGCATATGAAGACACCTACCTAATGCACCTTTTTCCCCAAAGCTTGGGCGGAACAACCACATCATGGTTTTCCCGACTACCAGGAGGCATTAGAACATTTGAGGAACTCATCCAGAAGTTCCTAGCTCATTACTCTCATAACATTGAACGCGACATCACCATGGCTGATCTGTGCAACACCAAACAAAAACCAGGTGAACAATTCTCAATATTCCTACAACGATGGCGTCAAATGTCTAGCAGACATTCTCTTCAGTTACCTGAACGAGAACTAGTAGAAATATTCATTTCCAACTTAAATGAAGAAATGGAATTTCACCTGGATGTCAAAGACACGGACTCTTTTAATGATATTATCACCAAGGGTTTAAAATGTGAGCGGGCACTCATCAAGAAAGGACTCATCAAAATCTTTAACGAACCAAAAGATGGTCATCGCCCACGCTTCAACAACGATAAACCAAACTTCTGGAATAAAAACAAGAATATTGTCAATGATGGGGTTGTGGATGCCAGGACTATCCAAAACGCACAACCTGTGGTTCAGTTTGCAGGACAAAATCCTCTGTCTCAAAACAACACAAATGTTCCTTCTAATCAAGGTCGCATCACATCTCATGATGAACCTAGACCTCGTCAGCAAAAACAGAAATGCACATACACTCCCTTAGGGGAACCCATTGAAACAGTGTTGCAACAACTCCTCTCTCAAAATTTGGTCACTCTACCTAAGCTATCAAACTATGAGCCTCAAGTCAAACCGGCATGGTGGAGAGATACTGAACACTGTGAATTCCATCAAGGAAGAGGGCACAAGACAAGTAATTGTCACCGATTGAAAGATCTTATTCAAGATCTTATTGATCGAGGAGAAATTGAAATTGAAGGACATAACCCAAAAACAACCAATAATGATCATTTGATGTTCAAAAATCCACTTCCATCACAAGATCAAAGGGATCCTTCCACTTCCAGGCAAGGCACTGATACCACTGATTATACGCAGGCTGCGTATAATTACACTGTAAATCATCTGTATGATGCCAATGAACAAGTTGCAACCATAACCTTCAAAAATCCCAACTCAAATTGCAATGTTGTTACGCGTCGCGGCAAAGTTACCATCAAAGCAGCTCCACAAGGCACCACCTCCATCCCAAAGCAGTACAATCTTGTGGGACAATTAGACAAAACCCCTGCGCTTATATCCATTTTAGAGCTTTTGCGCCTATCACCCTCTCATAAAACTATCTTGGATCAAGCACTCCAAGAGGCGTCAATCCCTGGAAATTTGAATACAGACTAATTTCAAGCCATGGTTGGAAGTCTCAAGTCATCACCTTGTCTCACTTTTTCCAAAAGTGACAACTCTTCCTTCCAACAACCACATAACGCCTCACTCCACATTGAAGGATTTATCAACCAGCATCGGATCAAGCGAGTCTTGATCGATAATGGAGCAGGCCTAAATATTTGTACACTGCAGTTGGTCACAGCATTGGGATATGCGGTCGAATCAGTGGATCCTAGTCAGAAGATCACAATCAAAGCCTATGACGATGCAGAGCGTTCATCCAAAGGAGCCGTGGTACTACCAATCCGAGTAGGCCCTGTGGTAAAGCACATCATTTGTCAGGTTCTGGACCTTCCTCTGCCATACAATCTATTGTTAGGAAGACCTTGGATACATGCCATTCAAGCCGTTCCATCTACCTACCATCAATGTATCAAGTTCCCACATAATGGTGTAGAGATCACAATCCTGGGTGATGCAAATCCCTTTGCATATTGTCATAATATCAGCCATCAACCAGAGATTATTGTTCCTAATAATAGAGAAGCCATTTCCTCCACATCATATATCAGTCCTGCCTCTCTTGCCAGTTCAAACACCACTATACCAAAGCAAGAAAAGCTTAAGATGAAAATCGCAGAGGAAGGTCCCAGGGAATATAACTTAAGTCAACTCTTTTGTGTGGGACAAATGCCCACTTCTCCTAGAACACATGGTAAACCACAGCAAGTACTCCAGCAACCACTAAGCATACCAGCATGTGCTTTGACGCCCTTCATTCTTGGAAAAAGTCAAGAGGAAGAAACACAAGATGAGGACTTGGCGGAATGGATCTATAAAGATCCCATCACCACTGATAAACCGTGAGTTACACTTCCTACGGAATAGTATGGCAAAGGTCTCCTCATTATGCAAAGAATGGGGTATGATGGTCAAAGTGCTTTGGGATATTGCAAACAAGGACGACATGAACCTCTACTACCAGAATTTAAGCCCAAAGGTAATACAGGCCTAGGCTTTGAAAAAGAGATCTTTCCTAAACTCAAATTCAAAGGAAAACCCAACAAACCATTTTGTCCACCTATTGCAAAGCGGACACCTTTCATAATCAAAGCACCCTCAAGCACCATCCCAATTGCCCCATCGAGGCTCAAAACCCCAACACAACTATCACCAATGCCACTCATCCCACCAAACGAACTCGTAATCCCATCAGCGGCACCATCAGCAGCAACAACTATATCAGAACCCACAGCAACATCTATGGCACCAACAGTTCCAGCAGAAACCACTAAGTCAGTATTATCGATACTCCCTATACCAGATTCCTTGATCCCCATCAATCGCCCTGCAGCACCGATCATTACAAGGGTACATCAACCAATCACACCTGCAATATTTAACTCAAAGGACATCCTAGTATGGTATAGTAATCGGATGTTGGAAAGTGATTCAGAGACCAACTCACATGAATGGGAATTTGATTCTGTACAGCTTAACACTTCAGATGAGGAAGACACATCACCACCTCCACCACGCAAAGATATCCCTATTTACGAAGAAGCACAGATAAAGACCACTTGGGTTCCTGAGCTGGAAACGTCTTCCACAGACCCTACGTCTCATCCTACGCCTGATTCTGACGGGGAGAGTACCATTAACGACCTTCACCATAATGTCTTAACCCTCACTGATACATCTAACGCACTTAACCTAATCGATGAAGTAATGCCCATTATCCACCTTGAACTCATCGAATGGAACCAACCAAATCCCCCATGTCTTGACTTCTTCCAAAATGATGAGGCCATCATTGACTTTTTGGAATTAAGGGATAACCTACCAAGCGGGGATCACAAAGCTAGATTCGCCATTGAACTTAACAGCGCAGCATACTTCGGGGCGGATGCCAAACCTTTCAGCTGCAAAAATATAACATTAAAACATGGATCTTCTAGTGAAAACCACATTGTGGCACTATTCGATCCGACAAAAGTAAAAAGAAAGAGCGTATCCAATGGTGAAAACCTCTCTGAGGCGCCTGAGGATGAAGGGTTTGACATTCTCCCTGCTAGTACACAACAGGAACGATCAACGATTCTCATCGAGGAACCAAAGAATACAATGTGGGGACTCCTGCAAATCCTCATCTCGTACATCTGGCATCTCTTCTCACTCTAGAGGAATAGCCTAAGTTTATAGAGTTCTTCCAGAAGCGTCAGATCAACTTTGCATGGTCATATGCAGACATGCCTAGGCTTGATCCTGATTTAGTCATGCATCACCTCACCATAGTAGAAGGAGCCAAACCTGTCAAGCAGAAGCTTCGTAAGATGCATCCTCAGATTGCAGTGCTAGTCAAAATAGAACTCAAGAAACTCCTAGACGTTGGTTTCATTAGACCAATTGATTACGTGGAGTGGATCTCCAATATTGTGCCTGTTGGCAAACCAAAAGGGGGCATCCGCATTTGTACTGACTTCAGAGATCTGAATAAGGCATGTCCTAAGGATGACTTCCCCCTTCCAAATATCGACATCATAGTGGATCTGAAAGTAGGACATGTCATGCTTTCACTCATGGATGGCTTTTCAGGATACAATCAGATAAAGATCGCACCAGAAGATCGGCATAAGACAGCCTTCACTTGTCCATGGGGCACATATTGTTGGAATGTAATGCCTTTCAGTCTCAAGAATGCAGGAGCAACTTATCAGAGAGCAATGACCACCATCTTCCATGACATGATGCATACTATGATGGAAGATTATGTGGATGACTTACTAGCAAAATCACTCACCAGAGAAGGACATCTCCACATCTTAGATAAAATCTTTGATAGACTGGAACAATATCATGTTCGACTCAACCCAAAGAAATGTGTCTTTGGAGTAACCTCCAGGAAACTTCTAGGATACATCGTCTCAAGCAAAGGCATTGAGGTCGATCCAGCAAAAGTTAAGGCAATCATGGACATGCCACCACCAAAGAATATCAGTCAGCTAAGGACATTACAAGGGCGACTTCAATCCATCCGAAGATTCATTGCACAATTGGCTGATAAGTGTCACCCATTTACACATCTGCTACACAAGAACATCTTCTTTTAGTGGGATGCCCGATGCCAGCAAGCATTTCAGACGCTTAAAGACTATCTCATGAATCCACCATTGCTAATGCCACCAGATCCAAGTAGACCGTTTTTACTTTATATCTCAGCAACAAGTACAGCATTGGGGTGTACTACTGGCACAACATAATGTAGAAGGAAAAGAGTGTGATGTTTACTACATCTCTCGCACACTGGTGGGCTATGAACTCAATTACACACCTATTGAGCGAGCTTGCTTAGCAGTAATCTTAGCAGCCACTAAATTGAGGCACTATCTGTTGACACACAAGGTACAACTCATTGCAAAGATTGATCCACTCAAGTATTTACTCAGCAAAGCAGCATTGACAGGTCGCTTGGCCAAATGGGTGATGATTTTAAGTGAATTTGACATTGAATATGTAGACCGAAAGGCTATCAAAGGTCAAGTTATTGCAGATCAGTTGGCCGATGCACCCCTCACAGGCGATCATCCTCTCATTTCCAATTTTCCAAATGAAGAGATATTCATGATCACAACAGCACAACCATGGAAACTATATTTTGATGGTTCATACACTAGGCACGGCTCGGGGGCAGGCATTTTGTTTATCACACCCCAGGGTGATAGCATCCCAAAATCTTACAGGCTCACATTCCCATGCACAAACAACATAGCAGAATATGAGGCCTTGATCACAGGACTCAGGCCAGCCGTACAATGGAAATTACAAGAACTGCAAGTATATGGCGACTCACAACTGGTCATTCGACAAGCAACCGATGAATATCAGACCAAAGATGATAAACTCATGCCATATAAGAAAATGGTGGACACTCTAAAGACATCATTTACTACTATCACTTTTGAGAAGATACCAAGAGATCAGAATCGAGCTGCTAACGCTATGGCTACCATCGCATCTCTCCTAGATCTTCCACAGAATTCAACACACTATGAGTTCTTGGTAGAACAACTTTGGATCCCCGCTTATGATATCCCCGAATCCAAAATGATATGTCGCCTTGTCGGTTCTGAATCCCCATGGTATGGTGAGTTCTACACCTATCTCCGCGATCATACCCTTCCTCCCAACCAATCGAATAACCAACGAAAAACCTTCATTCGCCAAACTGCTCGATATACCATTATTGCCGACACCCTATACCGACGCGGTCTTGATGGTACTCTCCTTCGATGTCTGGAACAAGATGAGATAACAAAGGCTTTGGAAGAGGTACATGAAGGAATTTGTGGGACTCATTCAAGTGGTCCATCACTAGCCAAGAAACTCCTGCGAGCTGGATATTATTGGCCATCTATGGAAAAAGATTCTTACTACTTTGTCAGGAAGTGCAAGAAATGCCAAGTTCATGGTGACCTGATACATGCACCAGCCCAGGAACTGCAACCAATCACAACACCATGGCCTTTTTGTCAATGGGGTCTTGATCTTGTGGGTAAGATTCATCCATCCTCATCCAACGGCCACAAATTCATTATTACCACCACCGAATATTTCACAAAGTGGATCGAAGCTATTCCACTTACCCAAGTCATCGGCAAGCAAATCGCCTCATTCATCCTCAACTACATCATCTGCCGGTATGGTGTGCCCATGTCCATCATCACAAATAACGGTCTTCCTTTCAAAAATCAGGATGTCCACGAACTTTGTGAAAAATTTCATATCCAACACCGCTTTTCCACTCCCTACTACCCATAAGGCAATGGTCAGGCCGAAGCATCCAATAAAAACATATTGAGGATCCTAAAGAAGACAGTCAATGATGTTGGTCGTGATTGGCATGTTCAACTAAATCCAGTGCTATGGGCATATCGAACTAGCATTCGAACCCCTACAGGTGCAACTCCTTATTCATTGGTCTATGGCACAGAAGCTATCTTACCTATTGAGGTCGAGATACCATCCCTACGGGTTTCCTTGCATAATCTCATAGATGATGAAGCATACAGAGTATCCCGTCTTCAGGACTTAGAGTTACTAGATGAGAAGCGACAAGCTGCATACAACCATCTCAAAGCCTATCAATAGCGCATGAGCAGAAGCTACAATCACCGAGTTAGACCTCGTACATTTGAGATAGGTGATCTTGTTCTACGAGAGAATCCTCGCAATCAACCAAATAAAGAACATCAAGGCAAGTTTGAATCAAACTGGCTGGGCCCATATGTTGTTACTGCTGTGTTCGGGTCCAGGGCATATCAATTGGCTACATCAGAAGGCGAACCGCTTGCAGATCCAATCAACAGCATGCACCTCAAACGGTTTTATACCTAAAGCTGTATAGAGCATCAAGCTCCCCTACATACAAGAAAATACCAAAAACATTCAGAAAAATGTCCTGAAGAAAATACAAAAACATTCAAAAAAGTAAAGAGAAAAAAAATCATGCATCCAAACGGTGAACAACCACTCCGGTGGCACCTTGGGTAAGTACGATGGTGAAAACCTGGCAAACAGGCGCCACTCGTCAAGGCTATGGCTCCATTGTCTTTCAGACTTTTTTTGCGATCACATCTACTTCATACATACATCCATCCGTCCAAAACCATGGCTTGTTATTTGATCTGTAATCAAAGAAAGTACTCCATGCGTCTTGCATCCTGCTTTTTCATAAGTCATATCTAAAACTGGGGGCAATGCCCTTAACCTGTTGATGGAAGTGGATTCTACATTGTCTTATGATTCATTAAGTTCTTCATTCAAGCAATCATCAAAATACCAAAAACATTGGAAAACGTCTCACAAAAATACCAAAAACATTCAAAACAAATCAAAATCCAAAAAACATCAGAAAACATCAACAATCACACAAAAAAAACATGGCAACACCTTGTACATACTCATCCATGCAGATACCAAAACAAGCATTGACAAAATACTCACACGATGACCATCTACCAATCGAACCACACAAACAACATCAACAATCAAAACTGTCTTCAACAAGGATGCATCCTTCCTTACCCAAACAAAGACAAAAGTGACGTTTTCTTTGACAAGAAAATTATGTTAAGCTATCAAATACTTGGTTGATTTGTGAGTACAATCATTCGTTTATCTGTATCAGGATCTTTCAGCATTGTTTGGTATCGTTTGCGCATTATTTTCGATGAAGTACTGGGGCATGTACTAATGGTGTCTACGTGTGAAGTTCACCACGCTATGTGATCTTATGCCAAATGCAGTCATAGATCATTACGGCTTGCTGACTACAGCGTATACCTCGACCATATGGGCATGAACCATTACCAAGGATCCTTATTCTTTATTCTTTATGTATATACTGTTTGTTTGCAGGTACAATGCTCTTCCTTTGGTTCCTCCTACCTCATCCAAACTAGATAAAGGTTTTATCTCTTAGTACGGTATGCACTTGTCTCAGGATATGATCAGCCTAAGATCAAGGAGGATGATCCAAGTCATGCATGAAAGGAGATAATCCTTGTCTGTTCCGCAAGCAATACTCTGGTCGACTTGATCCATTATATCAAGTTGCTTATATTAACTTGCTATATTAAAATCCATGTAAGGAATACTCAGGTCATCTTGAATCATTATGTCAAGATGCTTGTATTCTCTTCCAACATTTTAAAGCTCAATGATGAAAATAGAGCACTATGGATCGTCATTTCATCTCATCCGTTTATATCTTGCATTTCGTTACATATCACCCATTCATTCATTCATTCATTCATATGTAGGTTTTATATGCAAAACTATGAAAGTTAAGGTGGTCTTGGATAACAATCACGATCGAGTACTCTGATACATCATCAATGCATCATGCACAGTCTTACGAACCTTGCACTCTTCATGATCATATCATCCTCACATTTAGTTGCATCTTGCATTAAACATTTAGTTGCATTTTGCATTAAAAATTCATGTCATTTTTAAACTTAACATATAGTTCATTTTCTTGACATTTAGTTTTCATTGAATCATTTGCATCATTACATCAATCATCACTAATTCGATTCATTCATGGGATCAAATTGTCTTTGATTGTTTTAAATCATTTTATTAGGCATTCATTTAGTGTCAATTATCCATTATCATCTTATCAACTTTTATCATTTATTATTGCACACATTCATTTATAGTTAAAAAGTGCATTCAGTCCTTCATTAATAAGTATCTTATTATGCTCATTTTAGGATTCATTCGCATTGCATTCATTTCTCCTCTTTTTTTTAATTGCATTAAGGTGCAGTTATTAAAACATTAGTTATAGTATCATCACATTATCATTTGTACTTAAATCATATTTAAGCATTTAGAATCATAAATCCATTTGTTTATTAAACATTAGTACCATACCATTTTATATATTCACTTTACATACGCATTCATTTAGGCATTATCATATAAACATTTGTACTTTACATTTTGTTTATCCATATTGCATTCCTATAAACATTAGTACCATACCATTTTATATATTCACTTTACATACGCATTCATTTAGGCATTATCATATAAACATTTGTACTTTACTTTTTGTTTATCCATATTGCATTCATATAAACATTAGTACCATACCATTTTATATATTCACTTTACATATGCATTCATTTAGGCATTATCATATAAACATTTGTACTTTACATTTTGTTTATCCATATTGCATTCCTATAAACATTAGTACCATACCATTTTATATATTCACTTTACATACGCATTCATTTAGGCATTATCATATAAACATTTGTACTTTACTTTTTGTTTATCCATATTGCATTCATATAAACATTAGTACCATACCATTTTATATATCCATTTTCAAATGCATTCATTTAACACATTATCATATAAACATTTGTACTTTACATTTTGTTTATCCATATTACATTCATTTGACAAAACATCTAGATGCATATCCATACATAACATCATTCATTCGACCATCGCATTTACATCATCACATAAAGCATCTCATCATTATATCAAAATAGGAAACACCAAAATCCTGTTCATAAATCATCATAAGCATACGTCATCATCATGGCATTACATACATAAAAGCATTACATTAAAAATCAAACAAATCATACATATATAAACCTGCATTCATATGTCAGTATCATCATCCAACTATGCATATAAGGAACATCTCATCAATGCATACATATATACATATCCATCTAAGCAATAAACTCATCATCCTGCATAAACATCCATACATAATCAAATGCATATCATCAAAATATGGGATCTCCTCATATATATCATCTCATATATCAGAGTATAATGAAGTCTACAAAAATCGGCTACCAAGAGCCATCCAAGATACAGTCCACAAAATAATGATACAAATACATATATGCATGAATGCTCTCTCAAATGTCGCTCTGGCCTGATGTTGTCCTAACACCTCCCCCTACTCCACCACTGGTGCCTGCACCACCTGATCCATCTCTCCGTGGAGGCCTCATCGAACCACCACTCCCTCCTGCATCCCCTGATCTCTCCCTCCGTAGTGGACCCATCACTCCCTCACTGCTCTGCACCCTCTGTGATCGCTCTGATCTCACCTGCCACATCTGCGAATAGCTGAAAGCTCGCTGACTCACTGGCACCACCTGCTCATATAACCCCCGCTAGTACTCTATCTCAGCCTGAGCTCGCCGCATCTCCCTCATCACCTCCCCTGAAGGCCCCTGTGCTCCAATCCGCACTCTCTCCTACAACTCCGCCAATCTCTCCACTGCAGTATCTCTCTCCCACAGCACCACCGTCAACTCTGACTCCCGTGCAAATAGCTGCACATCCCTAGCTGCCACCTCTGCCTCCAAATCCTCTATTCGCGTCTGCAAGCGTACTATAATGTGGTCTCGCAGATCTCTAGTGGCTCCCTCCCCGGTGTCCATAGCTGCCTCCCCTACACCTCCCTCTCTAGAAGTCCCCTCCCCTCTGTCCATCGGGATCTCCCTCTCCATCCCCCTCCCACTCAGCTGCACTCCTCTCAAAATCAATGGTCCCTGTGAGATCTGTAGAGGCAGTCCACCTCTCCCTCTCCGTTGAATCCGCATCCCCAATCCTCCTCCACCTCCTCCACCTCCTCCATCTCCTCCTCTTCCATCTCCTCCTCCTCCTCCATCTCCTCGACCTCCTGCCCTCCCCCATCTCCATCCCCTCTCATCCTCAAATGCTTGGATCGGCTCTGCTGGGTCCGATATCCGTAGGATCGGGTGCGCTGCTCGGTACTGCGTATAATCATCTGTAACCCCTGCATCAACGACCCTCGGTCGTAGGTCCCATGGCCTCACCTGCAGTGTCTGAAACTCTGCCAATGCCTGATCATAAGGTAGCACTGGACCCCATGCATACCTCTCCCGAATCACCCATGCATACTCTCCGGATCCACTAGGCAGTCCCTGTTACCGTCCAAACTGCCTCATCACTCTCCCAGGCACCTGTCTTTCCACATGATATGCAGTCCTCCCAATGAGGAATCGAGTCATGAACACATAAGGTAGTGCCTCTGCGTCATCCTCCCATGGCTCACACTCCGAGTATGGCTGCCATATCACTGCATCCAGATCATCCAGTGCCCGCCGCCACCACTCTAACTTCCCCAGGTGGGGCTGACTCATCATGCCACTGTACATAAACATGTACGGCTAATCCACCACACGAAATCTCAGACTCACCGGTCGAGTCACTGGTAGGTGCTCCCACACCCAAATGTGTAGCAGTGTCATGCCCACTGCTAAGGAACCTCTCCCTCGGTACACTACCTCATGGAGCTCCTAATACATGTGCGTCAGCACGCACGGCCCCCATGCAAATCGGGTCCCCTCGGTCATCATCATCTCGATAACCTGTCCCCATCCCACCACCAACCCATGTGACCGCCTGTCTGGACACAGCAGTCCTCCCACAATCCCTGACAAAACTGCTGGAAGAGGCTCATATAGTGCCGCTATATCCTCCCAAGCAATGGAGCCATCATCAATAAATACATCCTCATCAAATATCCTCTGCACTGCCATAGTCCCCCAGGATCTATCGTACGTGACCAGCTCTCCTCGAATCGGAATTCGTAGGATGCGCCACACATCCTCCAAGGTCACGGTCATCTCCCCCTGAGCCAAATGAAAGGTGCACATCTCGCTGTGCCACCGCTCCGCTAGTGCTGTGATCAATCCGTGATTCATATGAATCACGGGCATATGTATCACCTCATAAAGACCCGTCGCTGCAATACAATCAATCTATGCCTGGGTCAATCGGTCCCGCAACCCCTGTGTCGCAGGATGGCGCTCGCGTAACTGCAACACGCGCAGATCCTCCTGTACATGGACATTCATCAATCACCATCAGTTGTTTTGTTTTCAAACTTTCTTAAGTTTAAACCTAGACTATCATCAGATACTTTGATCAAGTATCTTCGGGTCTCAATAGGTAAGCAATCATGGCCACCTAGACTTCAACGGGCATTTATCCTAACAAATGACCTAAGTCTCATCAGGCTGTTATGGTTTAAAACAACTCCCACTTCACCTCGCCATCCATCAATCATTGGCATCGGGAGATTTTTTTTCTTCTTCATCCAAACTAGGGCATCTTTTTATCCTAAGGCAAAAGCGCTATTTTACCAACAACAGCACTAATTTTCAAACAATAGCGCTATAACTATAACAAAAGCGCTCAATCCGCTATACCATAGCGCTACAACTGCAAAAGCACTAAATAAACTACCCAATAGCGCTACTTAACAGAAATAGCGCTCAATTAACCCCACAATAGCGCTACTCAATCAATAGCGCTAAAACTTGCATACAGTAGCGCTAATTCAAAGCAAAAGCGCTCAAACAAGGGCACAATAGCGCCATTGCGGCACAATAGCGCTACTTCATGGAGCAAAAGCGCTAAAACCAAAGTTCCAGCACTCTTGCTCCGACTTGACTTGGACTTAGCTAAAAACCTATCAAAAATGCACAAAAGTTAAGTTTTCGAATTTGCGTACCACTGGTCCATAGTCATCTGGGCGTTGGAACCGTCGGACTCGCTCGAATCTGTGCTCAGTGATCGGAATCGGCATCGTAGCTGCTCCTTGCTCCTCCAAACATCACTATCAGAGCTCTCGTTTTCAAATGGTCGCGGTCACAAATGATCTTGTTTTCACCCCTTTCACCCCATTTATACCCTTCGTGGTCACCGTAACTTCCCCCCTGCTCATCGCTATGGTCCCCGTGAACTTCCCGAGCCCCCCATTTCTCCATGTTTCTCCCGATTTCTTCTATTTTTCACCCGTATGGCTAACTTCTTCTCTTCTACCACCCTGTCAATTTTCATTCTTTTTCGAGAGATCACCCGATTTTTCAAAATTTTTTGGCCCATCTCTGGAGGGGGCATACCACCCATTAAATTCACATTTTATGGGGCATTTCTTCACACCAGTTTTTCTTTCTTTGAAACGACGCGATAAACCGCACCGTCTCAAAGAGGGGCAAATGTAGTCACACAAATCTGTCCAGCTTAATTAAATAAATATTCGCTATTTATTTGATTAAAAATCCACTAGCCATCAGTTAATTAAATTAATATTTAATTAATTCATCCCCAAACATTCTTCTATTAATTAAATAAATTATTCAATTTATTTTAATTAATTCATTAAATCAAATTCAAATCAATTAAATAAATAAAATCTATTTATTTAATTAAATTTCCCTTTTCCTCTTTTAAATAAATTAAATAAAACATTTATTTAAATCATTATCCCCACCCCACTTGCATTTTCCTACAAATGCAACTTGCACACATTTATTGAAATAAATGAATTTTTATTTTAAATAAATCTTATTTTCCCTCACCCACCAAATCCACTTGCAAAATCTAATCCCCTTCTAGATTCTTCTAACCCCTTCCTAATTAGCCTAATCCATCCCCTAATTATTGTCACATTCCTAAGCAAAATGGAGTCACTTCTCAAAGACTCCAAAGTCTTTGAAAAGCATTTAATACTTTGTGTGTTCAACAAATTAACCCCCAAAGTCTTCCAAGACCACTAATGGCTCTTCCAAGACCATTTATGGCTCTTATATAACCATTTATGGTTATTTCAAACTTGTCTCCCCAAACATTTATTGTTTTGACCATATTCATCCATTTCACATTTGCACAAGAGTTTATCCATTGGATAAAAGCTTTATTCTTTGAATAAAGATTTTATTCATTCAACCAACCTTGACTCTAAAATCTCAAGGTCATGTCAAGCATTTAATGTTTATTCCCTCTCCTCTCAACCTATCTCACATTGACACTTGTCATCTTGGGATTGGGTTGAAAGCCCTCGCATGGATTTGAATTCATTCAATCCTGACCCTTGTTGAGATTGTTCAATCTCAACCATCCATTGTTCCATTTTTTCTATAAATAGAGCCCATTTCTTCATAATCCAGATCCTGAAAACTTGTATGCATCTAAGTTATAGACATTTTAGAGAACATTTTTAACATAATCATCTAATACCTTGTTATTTTGGTTAAAATATATCATTTTAGCATCAATAGCATAGCATTAACTTCTCATTTCATATTCGAAGCTCAATATTACAATCTCAATCCTCCATAAGCATCCATAGTGCAAAAAGCTATTGAGAGCTACACTATTTTGGAACTTGGAGAGGAGAGGAACAAGGGAGAAAGGAACCAAAACCATGCTAAGAAGTATTTGGAGATGCCTCATTATCTTTACTTTTTTAGTTAGATATATTAGCATGTTTTTAATATCTCTCTTGATATGCCTTTTTAGATTAGTTTTTGATTGACTAACACTAACAATCTAACGATTTTGTGTCTTTTTGTGTTGTTGATCATTTACTAACCTTGTGCCATTTAAGAGGGCATCAGTTATTAAATGTATTGGGTCTCTATCTACAAATTGGTTGAATCTATCTAAAGCTTCGACTAGGTGTATCGATAGATGCTATTTCTTTTTCCTTTTCTTTTTTTTGTTTTGTGTTTTTTTCGACAATATTAATGACTCCCTTGGGTTACATATTATTGACAAAAAATATATGCTATCATATTGAAAAAATTAATTCAAAACTTGACTATTGTATATATAACTATTAAATTTATCTAAACATTTCAATTTTTTATTTGTAAATTACGAACTTGTAAATAATAAAATATTTTATTAATAATTAACTATAAAAATAATATTTTTTAAATAAAAAACAAACAAGATCAATAATAACATTGAAACCTTGAGATATGCTTATAAATTAAATATACAATAGTAAACTTTAATCACTTGATGTTTTTCACCAATATTATTTTTTAATTTATATCATTTAAATTGGAGATAGGAATCTTCCTTTAGAAATTTAATTATTACCATAATTTTATCAAAAGTTAACAACGTATTTATAATTATTACAATATTATTAAAAAACATTGATTTTCTTCTTATAAATCCCTCGCTTTGGACTTCATGCGTAAGCTCATAACTAAACCAAACCTTTTTGAACCTCTTAAAAAACACCCACGTCAGTTGGGTCAATGAAGTACAGGCACGATGATATTTCATACAACACGGCTATAGAGCTCATCATAATTGCTTGAATTCGGGTTTAGCTCAGAACATTAAAACAATGGAGTTCCATGAACCACCACATATGATAGTGACCTTAAATACCATAATACTTGAATAATTGTTTGTGTTCCAACAGTTTTCATCTCTTATCTAGATTTCACACCTTTGAAAGTGAAGTTATAAACTTATAGATAGAACTGAAACGCACATACCTTAGCTCAGATGGTTTGCAGCATTCTCAAACCAAATGGAAAATGTTGAGTCGATATTATCTTAATCAGAATAAAATCAAATGAAAAAGATACGAGCATTATATTTATCTTGTCCTGCTATAAGAAATGGGCCAGTAATAGCTTTCTGAGCCAAACTGAGATAATTATGACCTTGCACATAACATTACATTCTCTATTCTGATTGTCAAGTCTCAAAATTGAAACCAAATATTTCTTTACCGTGTCCTTGCTCTTCTCTTCTATGCACTACATTATTGTCAAATTTATGAGAAGGCTTTAAAGCATACTCCATGCACCAGCCTGAAACTTGATAACTGATTTGGCATCGTTATCATTTTTCAAATAACAATATCATATACATGCATGTTCGTGGTGAAACAGGTCTAAATTCTTTGGGCCAACAGGTTCATGAACCTGTGGACTCCTGTAGCATGTTCTTTGAGGCTTGATCCTTTCCTTCACAAGCATACTTGAGCTCTTGATGTAAAATGAGAGAGAGATGCCCTTGGCATAAGTAGTTCTACAGACAGTACAACTGGATATTAACATTATTATGTCATTGGTGACGATAAATCTTATGGCGAAAGTGGGCAATCCACCTAAAGTTTGATATGCTCTGGACCAAACCGACAGAAATTGAACAGTTTGGTCAATCTCGCATTCAGGGAATCAGATTCAATTGACTCGTATAAACACAAAGTCCTCGAAAGAACTGAGAACAAATTATGTAAATGTGCACATATCCATATCAAATGCGCACAATGGAAATTTTGGTTCTATCTGTAATACAGTCTGTTGCATCTGCTACGGTAGAATCAGTATTTTTTCCCTGACTAAAGAGCTCGGCAAATGTACCGCCATTGATACCCTTAGCCAGCCTGCCAGGGTTAACGCAGACATATTGACGATGTGTGAAATCCTCATGACTGCCATTTTGTGATGGGCCCAATTCTGTTTTTTGAATGGCGTCAGCTAGGTGCAAAACCTGTGTGACAAAAGTAGAAATACCAGACTTATTTGTTAAAAGAGAATTCTATTCTATATAATAATGAATTTCATTCTAATTCCATTACCTTCACAAATGATGCAAGATCAGAGGGTAAAATAAGAAGATCAGGGATTGAGAGCATGTGCAAAGCCTCTGGTGCCACAGAAAGGTCCAAATTCAATCCAGAAACTGCCGGAAAAAGTGGATAGAAGCTGTTCACAAGTATACAAGTTTACATCCTATTAGTTGATCAACGTTAACACCAACGTAACAAGTGTATCTTTCTACTCCTAATAAGGTAAAGAACTGGACAGAAAAATCAAACAGAATTTCAAGTACATGCCTTCGCTGCTTTAGGACATGAGTTGCAAGCCTTGCAAGCCTGTCATTGGAGCTACCTTCAGGGATCCGTGAGATTTCCTCACTGCTAAGATGTCGTAGGATATCTACCGTACAACAACCAATGGTAATCTGTACGATCATAGTATACTTTATTTCAAGAGAAACCAAAAAACCATTTATTTATAGGTTTTATCATAGTTACCAGGAGACGGGGACTAGTTTTGGAGAACGAATATGGGTACCCCATTTTCAAAAAAAGTTGGAGACCATCATTTGGAGACAGCAAAAATTTTAAACTTTTATTTTGATTTTTTTAAGTCATAATATGCAAAACAAAACTATAAAATATCAATAAGGACATTAAAAAATTTAAATCAAAATAACTATCAATAGAAGTAAAGATTAATTATACTGATATTTGATAGATATATGAACGTTTTTAAATAATATAAACCTCTGGAGAAGGCACATATGTTAAGAAGAGAATGCCATTGTTTTGAAAACATTAAGAATATGGTAATTCCAGTCTATAACATTTCTATCCTCTATCTAATAATAGATAAGAGAGTGTTCCCAAATATTGATGCAAAAAATTCAGATGTATACATACATACATACATATGTATGTATTTATGTATTAGCATAAAGGACAGAGAGAAGAGTCAAAGGTTAAAAGTACAAGCCTAAAAAACTCAAGTAATCCTACAAAGGAATCTGCCAGACTCACCTCATTAAAAGAGAAAATCCCTGGATTTGCAATGCAGGTTATCTGCACATTATTTTAATGACTTTCTTCAGGTACCATTCAAAAATGAGAAAGAGAGGTAGTAACTCATTGAAAACAAGGATGCCAAAACACTGCAAATTTTCTAAGGTAAATACATACTTGCTGATTTGAATCTTCATAAGCATCTATGTTAAATGGCGGCTGCATAGACATTCACAGGACATATCATCATTTGATATCCAGACATACATTATATCCATAAGCAAATCATTAAAAAAATTGCTTATTTGTAAACCACAAGCAAACAATCAAACTACCTGTGGAAATACAGAATCATGGTGTGCATCACGAGTAGACGGCACAAGCACAACACGAGCACCAGGTCCCATCTCTTCACAATATTCTTGTAGCTGCATGCAATCATGGCAGAAATTGAAAATGTTTGAAACGTCTATTTTGCTTTCAAGCATACTAACTGATCAATAAAGTGGAATGGTATTTAACAAACCCTTGCACCAACTTCTTCCTGGAATATTTGACTAAATAATCTGTCTACGGTTCCAATTTTTATCTGTGGATGATCTGAATCAATAAAAGGACCCATCTGCAAAACAAACCTTTGCTCATTCTTCTGATGGATTACAGAGTGTGATCCAAAAAGTTGATAAAAACAAAACTCCACAGTTTTTCCAGATGTTTTTATTCTATCTCATCAACTGTGGAAACCTAATGTTTGTTAAGGATATAAAATAATAAGTTCTCAAATAAACTTCTAAAAAATTACTTATGCCTGTTAAATACCAGAAGAAGCAGATTAGGTTGTTTTTTCCGTGCATATGCAAGCAAGTCTATTAATGGTTCAAAATCCAAGTTGTCTGTAGTTGTGAAAGGACCTGCAGCTATCAACTGGAAGAAGAAAATTCCATATTAAAATAAAAATCTACTCAACAGTAAGTACAACTAGTGAGAAAGTAAAATTTTCTCAATGCATGTACTATGTAGGAGTAGGACTGTGCATGCAGCAATATTTGAAGTAATTCAATTCAGGTGACATTCTAGAGTCCAGTCTTGGAGTGTCAAAGTATGTAAAATCACTTTAGAAAGGAGATGCTAATGTGCCTGCAATTTTACCAGCACAGATTGTGTTGATAAATGGTATTTGATCTTAAAGGTGACTGTGCTTGTAATTTTCCAAGAGGAAGATATCACAGTCACAACAAAGAAATGGATCTGTCATTACCATTGAAATTGATTTTTGAGTTCTAGGTAAAGAAGTAATTGTTGAGTTTCTATCCACTGCTAGCCGTTTTGCTGAAGGTGCATCTGAATCACCTAGATGAAGGGGATATGAAGTAGGAAATGAATCAAACAACCTTGATGCAACCAAACAGTGTCCACTGGGATTATTTCCTTCAACTCCAATCACCTGGCAAGATGCTTGCAAGTTAGTTTTGCTCCTTACTAATTGTTCAATGTAACACTACCCACAAACTTTATTATCAAACTTTTATTAATAAAGGACAACAAATGTTTCTGTAATATGATATTCTAGAGAAGATAAAAGCAGGAGGGGCTTTACCTGACCAGGGAAGAAAGAAAATCCATCCAACTTGTGGAGGTCAAGTCTCACTGTTTGACCTCCAGAGAACTCGACGCTGTCAACACAACATTCAAGAAATTATAATAAAAATAAACAACTTTAATTGTTTTTCTCCTTGTTCTTGATGTGTACATGTGCAAAGTTTTTATGTGTGCTTGAATGCTGTAATATGGCCAGAATTCATTTGCGTCAAATCTCATTGGTTTCCTTTCCTATGAAACTTAAAGAGGTGATTTTCGATTTAAATGCAATGCCAAAAAACTTACACTTGTATCTCATTCATCAATTGAAGCTATAAAATGGGCAGACTAGTTTTGTAATTATAAATATGAAATCAGATTTTCAATTTAAATGAAATCATAAAAAGTTTGCAACCCACCAACCTGCCTTCAAGCATAATAGACTTATCGTTCAGGTGGCCTTCACCATCACAACAAACTAGTCCCACCACAAACACACTTTCCTGTAAGCAGGGAGATAGTGTCAAACAGAGTTTCCAGATAGTTTGGTATGCCTCAAAGGTTCTGACACAATAAATTTAATAAATGGTAGTATCCATTCCACCAAATACAGAACTGAATCTTTTCAAGACCATTTCAGGAGTCAATTTGTAAAGAAAACCAAAAAACAAATTGGAGATTCTTGCAGTAAAAAGGAACACTCACCTGCGATGCAAGAGCAACATTACTGGAAAAATTGTGAGCTTCCTTGGCAGCTAACGCAGAGGCAAACATTTTGATTCTCCTTTCCAAAGACTCAAACTAAACATCAATATGTCCTCTTAGAAACCAAACAACTTAATTTTCACTCCTATAATTGATACAAATAAAGAAAACACAATGGATTATATCTGCACAGTAAATAAAGGGTTACACCACAAAGCCTACTACCTTGAGATATATATTGACATAGATGACAAGCTTAAAAATCATCAACATTCAAATTTCACAAAATGCAAGGAATTGCGATATTGTGCCAAAGTACTGAAAAAATTTCATTCCTTAGAGATTTCCATTTAAAGCTGGTACCTTCTCTTCGATGCTGTCGTACATGTAACGGCATCTAGGAGTGGGCCATGAACCTAACATTTGTAAGGAGTACCTTTGCACTGGTGGCATCCTTCTTATCACATCATCCTCAGATTGTGGCTCAGCTGCTTTGTCCTCTGTAGATCCATCTGAAATGTCCTTATTGAACACAAACTGCACCACGTACTTGTTTGATCGATTCCCAAAAGGAGTAACTGGACTACTACTCCTGACTCTGGACCTGTATTTCCCAGAAGATTTTCCATCTGTACCAGGAGTTTTAGCAAGTGCAAATGGAGAAAACAAATCTGGGGTACCATGTCCAGTTGACCTGATGGATTGTTTAACTGGAGTATTTTGGGTATCGTCATCATTACTTTCATGCCCATTTTCTAGTAACCTACATTTAGGGCAAGCATAAGAGAATATGTCCCAAACAATATTTTACAGAATAACATTGCACCAGCATCAACATGATATTGCAGTTAGAAAGAACATAAAAAACTTGGCCTTTTCAATAAATTATATGCAATTCCAAAATTGGAAGATAATCATAAATATAGTTACCCACATGTCAATGTCATTACTGGAATAGAAGTGCAAATCTGTGTCTTGCTTTTGTAAAGATTGTTTCTGCTCATTTTGCAAATGCTGACGAAAACCATCTAAATGTGAGCTCAGTACCTTGCATCCATCCAGTTGCCTGAAAAATGGGATTAGTAAGCAACTGATTACAACTTGAAAACTCAAAAATTCCAAAAATGCCGTTTCCCCAAAAACATTAAGCAACTCCAATTCACAGGCCAAGAATCCGAATATTGAAAAGAGTCAAAAGGGTTTGGTTCATTCATGAGTTAGAAGAGGTTTCCTAATTTCCACCAGGATCTATCCTACCTGCAGTCTGTCCTATCAAATTTTATGTGAAAACAAAGGGATGAGGCCTGATTCAAGTCCCAAATAACTTTGACATCATAGGCAGCCCTCCATCTAAATTAAAGCATGTCAATTCTGTGCTGTGCAGGCCATCAGAACATGTTTTTTGAAGCACCAAACAAAAAAATAATGTCATAATAGATAAATACCTTCTTAATAGAGAAAGCTGATATGGCAAATTTCACATGTAGGAAAACCAAGTACTGGGCACAGGTGATTTTAGATAGACCCTGGGAAAGCTGGGTGTGGGACTATCATTAGAACCCTGGTAGAACTATAAGGCTTAGGTTTGCATGAGGCCCCCCCATGACCACTATCACTATTGCTAAGGCAAGTACAGATTATCAAGGAATTATCTTGGCAACCAAACAACATTTGAACAAACTCAATTGTACTGTTTATGCCACTCCTTGTTTGTATCTTGAAAGGCAGTGCAACTCCAAAAAATGCCCTCTAAGGATCATTAGCAAAATCATTTTGTATACAACTAAAGCAACTCAAGTACGCAAGCCAAGAATCCAAGTTTCAAGCAAAGCTAAGAGGATCATCATTCACTCACAAATCGAAAAAAGTCTCCTACTCAAACAGGGTCCATTTAAGTTGCAGTCTGTCAAGTAGCATGTAAAAACAAAAGGATGAGGCCTGATATAAATCCGGACGACTTAGGCAGAATAGGTAGCCCATGTGCATGGCATCTAAGCTATGTCCATTTTATGTAAGGCAACGGCTTGGCATATATTTTTGAAGCACCTGTTGACTTATTTAGTCTCTGGACTAAATAGTCTAATAATAGTCTTTTAGAAACATTTATATTCATTTGTTGTATCAAGGTGTCATATATACTTTTAATTAATTTTTGGGGTCCAACTTCCACGCACACCATAGAGAAAGAGAAGCTGTCAAAATTTTGAAATGATCTAAGTTGTTGAGGTCCCACTAAGATTTCGAGTTCTGATAGATGTAGAGGAAGATTGTTAGGGTTTGTTGATATTGGCAGGTGTTCCAGTTCGTGGAGGAAGCCTGCACAGATGTTGGTAGGTGCAGAGTTATGTTTCAAAGATATTTGGTTTTAAAATCTACAAAGTGCTAGATGAGCCATTACAGAGCAATGTTCAAAATCTCTTTGGTATTCTCAACCAAGATATGTTGCAATCAAGATTCAGAGTTATTGGTGGGGTTAGATGGCTAGAAAGTAGAAAGTATTCAAATGAACAGAAGACAGCTGCTCTTGTGATCCAAAGTTGATTTCAGGGACATTGATATTGAAAACAGTACAAGTTATATATCAAGGCCTTGATCTGTATCCAGAGCATCATCAGAGGGAGAGTAGTGTTACAAACTTATTTAAAGTATAGAAATGTTGCGTGCATACTGCAACATGCCTTCCAAGCTTGACTTTCAATAAAAGATGTTCAGAAACATTGTTATCAAACTGTCAAAGGGAAGTGTAAATTCAATGATTTTGCTATAGTAATACAGGCAGCTTTTAGAGGTTGGCAGGAAAGGCAAAGATACAAGATGGAGCTTAGAATGGCAAAGGAGGTGACGTGAGGACATTGCATGGCATCCTGGAGAAAATTTATTTGCCAATCCAGTGGTGATGGTGGAGATCATCAAGTATCTATTATTAATATGCATGCAGCTAAGAGGTGACTTTCTTAGAGGAGAAGCCTCGTATAGAAGGTAATGCAAACAGTATTGTATTTATGCCTTGGGATAGTGTGTGTTTTTACTAATGGGGCATGTGATCATACTGTGGTCTTGTGAATGAGAGAGCAAACAGTCCTTGCAGTGGAATTTACAAACCTCTGCAGTGATGGGCATAGCTGGGATGCGGCAAAAGCAAATGGTATTATCAATGGGTTGAGGTGAGAATAATTGGATATGACGTACATTGAAAAACCAGATTTTAAGAACGTTGGAAAGCAAAGCAATGAGATTGTTGTTAAATCCAGTTGACTTAACTCTTTTCACGGCACAAATAGGAACTCCTGGAAGACAACTTTGCCTTTTTTATTTAAAAAAGGACACAGCAAGGAGATCCATAAATTTGGTTGGAGAAAAGAGACAAGCGAATCCCAATCAGCCCCTATATGTCAGACATGGTCTCCAGATGGCTTCTATATTTCAACTAGATCAAGTGATTGCAAAATTCATGTTTTTGATATTCGTTATGACAGTCAAGAGCCCTTTCAATTCATCAAAGCCCATCAAAGGCATGTCCTTAAAGCAGCTTGGCACTCTTCTTTGCCCTTGCTTATATCAATCTCCTCGGATCTTCAGATTGGTTTGCACAAAGTTTTGAAGTAATGATGACTTGGCTGACTTTACCCAAGTTAGTTTAGATCACTGGAACTCAACAATGAATTTTGTACAGGGCTCAATTATCATTCCTTATAATGGGGTGTGCCTATGTGAATGATGGCCTCTTGATGGGTGTGCACCATGTTGAAGAGTTGTGTCATTTGCAAATGCCAAAAAAGGAGAAGTACTCAAGAAAAGACAAGTTTTTGTTGAGTTAAAGTCTGCAAGGGTATATCAGGATGCTTTTTGCCACATAATAAGTGTTAAGTTTGTGTTACAAAAAATTGCAAGGCAGTGAGGACACATGCCCCATAATAGAGAAGCAGATTTTTTCTACCATATTGACAGGCATAGAGAAGTAGATTTTTACAATCATATTGACAATGCATGAGCTCTTCTAAGAGATGATGATTTAAGAATAAAAGTTGTGGGTAGTTGTTGACGTGTATTTTGTACACCATCATACACAGAATAAAATACCAATAGGCATCTTATCCTCTCTTGAGAAAATAGTCTCTAACTGCTGAAGATCTGCAAAAAGGATCAGTTAGATGGACTCCAAGGTTCTTTTAGTGGGGTCTCCACGTGTGGACAAGCTTTTTTAGTGGTATGATGTGATTTGCTGTTTCCTCCAAGGGGTCTTACGCATTCTAAAGCTCGAAGATTTTACTAAACTAAAGGAACTTTCAAAAAAAAACAAAAGGATAGGGTTTAAGAGGTCTAATCTAGCCTAACCCTATGAATGACTTAGCATGGACGAGATTTGGCAAGACTCAACCAACTTCAATTTTGCCATAAGATAACAACTTAATTGAAATTAGTGCGATCTTCTAAGGTAATATAATGGTATTCAATGCATCAAAGACCAAGGACACTACTACGAAGGTACATATCCAAGACACAATGATAATTGAAGATTAAGGACTCAAAGTGTTCTCCAGTCGACCACGCAAGGCGTTCCTACAATCAGCAAGAAGCTAGTGGTTTGGATTGCGAATCCTACCAAATATCAAATCTCACACTTAATCTTTCAAATTAACAAACTACTTCGATTGAGCACGATTCAAGTGTATCAAACAACCATGAAGATAACTCAAGAAATTTGCAACAAAACACCATAACTTCAATATTTTATTGATTTCCAAGTCATCATGTACAACAATTGCTTGGAGTTCTCTCTTCAAGACTCAATCTTGCTATAAAATAAAATTGCTTCTAGCTTTAATCTCTCTTCTCTATTACAACAACTATTACTATTTTTAATGAAATGAAAAATGGGGGTATATATAGCATCCCCAGTTACAATGAAAGGTCCAGATTGAAAGTAAATCAACG
This sequence comes from Cryptomeria japonica, assembly GCF_030272615.1. Classification (NCBI taxonomy): domain Eukaryota; kingdom Viridiplantae; phylum Streptophyta; class Pinopsida; order Cupressales; family Cupressaceae; genus Cryptomeria; species Cryptomeria japonica. Next base: position 626,952,710 of record NC_081409.1, on the reverse strand, counting down.
GACAAGATCATGACACCTAAACCCTAATTAGGGTTTGTTACAAATGACCTCCTTTTTACTGAACAATATTAAATGCATAGCCAAATATTAAATTCGGCACAAAAACCTAGGAGGTATCAACCAATGAGAAATAAGATGTCATGTCATCTGTAACAACCTTTCATCTAGAATCTTATTCCCTTTCCAATTCTCTTTCTTAGCATATGCAATGAATTTTGTCACGATTCCTTCGATTTCTGTGATTGGAATCTCGGGAAGATTCTTGATACTCTCTTCTAAGTGGATAACCTGATCGAATGCATCTAGAAGAGTTGCGTCCCAAGTAGATTCAAGTTCCTTCGTTCTATCAATCAGGAGCATGGTGGCATACATCTGATCATACTGCTCATCTGTAACCTCTGCGTCCTTGCAAAAGATGATCTTGATTCTATCCTCAAATTCCTGCATATCCACATCTGTCTCGACCTCGATCCTTCTGCCAAGAATGGTACGAAGTACTTCAAATACTCTGTCCTGGATCGGATTGATCACTTCCTCAACTTGACCACATCTAACACTGATGTCCTCGAAGAGAACACTCTTTATATGGAGTAAGGTTGACCACTGAAACAAACTGTGAGAATCACCTTCTAAGATCCTCTCCTGCGCTAAAATTCTTCTGGATGTATGTCTTATTACTTTCAAGACAGGGATGACAACGTCCTTGGTATGGGCAAATGCAGCTACTGTTGCCATCAATCTGTGGATAATCTCAAGAACTTGGATAGCCTGATGAATGATCTTCGACATCCTTGTAACAAACCCTATGGCCACTGTATGAGATCTATCCATCCAACTACATGTACGCTGGACCAGGTTCCTGAATCTTTCTGCTTCATTGATCGATTGAAGGGGCAATGCCTGCACTGGTGATCTAACTGGATCCTGACGTCCCAAAAGCTCGTTGATGTGACTGAAATATGTCCTCCATGCACCGACCTCTCTCTCAAGCTTTCTATTCTTTTCCACTTCTTCTCTAAGCTTGTCCTTCAATGCCTCAAATGTGTCGGTGGCATCCTCTAAAGTCTGCTCTGCTGTGGATGGTCCTAACTCAATAGTCTGTATATCATAATCCTCTGCTAGGATCTCACCCTCGTATTTATCTGCTGCCGGTGTAGCTATCTGCAGTTTTCTAGATCCAGTCTCATCTCGAATCATCTTGGACATCTTTGTAGCCTTCTTCTTCTCTGTTGTCATATGTGAACGTCCAACAAGGCTCTCTAAATCAATTGTACTGTCTTCGTCCTCAACTACGATCACCTTAGTCAATCTTTCCTTCAACCAATCTGGGATATTCGATCTTGTCTCTTGAACTTGAATTTCTTTATGTACTATTTCTTCTTGTCTGGGAGGAGATGTCATTTCATTATCTTCTTCTAAATCATAGTCTTGGAGAGATCCATCGGATGAAACATGCTGTGCCTGTCCTTCCTCCTGCCTGTCATTCTGTACCATAGACTCCATGGACTCTTCCACTCGAATTGTTCTATTCTCTGGTCTAGAAGAAGTACCTGGTGCTTGATCTTTGTTGGCCCCTTGCTTTTTCTTGGAAGGCTCTTTCTTTTCTGATCTTTCCTTTCTCTTCGAACCTCTCGGATGGAGATTGCCCTCACTGGCACATCGAAGGTTACCTTCACCTGAATTCCTAGGATTAGGATTGCCTTCACTCACGCTTGCTCCACCTTCGGCTGGTTTTTCTTCCAAAGTAAAAGACATAGCTATGCCTTGTTCTTTCAACTTCTGATGCTGAACGTCTACCCATCTGCGAGTACAAGACAAAACTGGTGCCATCAAATTATCTAAATCCACGGCCTCGGGCTCATTCCAATCCAACCTTATTGTTTTGCTTTCTCTATCATAGGAAGACTGGATGTGCCTGCCATTGTCCTGAGCTTGGTCGGCCACTCTGTAAATCCTGCATTTCCTGATGAAATCCAAAGGCAATCTAGAATGTATCTTACGTTTCACTTCAAGATCATCTAGGAGGTTCATCATAAAATCTTCAATTTGGTGCTCATGTCTAAATCTTCTACCGACCGTCTCCTCTAAATGTCCATATGGATCAAAGCTCTCTCTCCAAGCAAAAGATGAAAAAGAATACAAGGCTAACTCCTTCTCTGCGTCATCCATGGCTAAGACATTAGGACATACCTCAACTGAATTACCCAAAATAATAGGTACCTGGACTCCATTCTGATGTCTGTGTCTGAATGCCTTCACATATGCTGCCAACTGCCTTGTTACTTCAAGTAACACAATTCTGTCTGTCGGGTACCTCGGCAACATGTATGGAGGTAAAGGACATCCATGCACTCTAATGTAAGTGAACTTGGGAAACTGAATGAACCAAGCACCGTACCTCTTGATGAACTCCTGGGCATCCTGAGATAATCTGTTGTGAATTCCACCTTGCAACGTCCTTGTGATGTTCATCGTGAAAGTATCATTGACTAACTTGTAGTTCTTCCCTGGCGGATGATGCAAGTAGGTATAGGATTCACAAGCTCTGACCTCGCCGGGTCCTCTTCCAATCACTCCTCTGTGAGGTAGTCCTGCGTACTCAACACTCCTGATCAAAGCATAGATGACGTATGAACTCATGTGGAAGGACTTAGTAGCCCTGAGTCTCCTCAACTGTACGTCTAAGCAATGGCTAATTATCCTAGCCCAATGTATTGTACCCTTTCCTTGAACAATCACCTGGATGAAGTAAAACATCCACTTCTCAAAATAGAAGGCATGAGGTGCTCCTGTAACTCTGTTGAGCATGGTAATCAAATCTCTATACTCCTCCTGGAAATCAATCCGGTGCGGTGTGTTCGGTACCTTGCTTAGACGGGGACGACTCTTAAGTAGCCAGTTCTTATTGATTATGCTTAGGCAATCATCTGGATCATCATCGTACACTGATCTGGCTCCTTCGATGCTCTTGTATATCATGTCCCTGTGCTCTGGAAGATGGAAGGCTTCACTTATGGCTTCCTCTGAAAGGTACGCCAAAGTGTTTCCCTCATTGGACACAATTGTCCTGGACTGTGGATTGTAGTGACGGGCACACTCGATCATCAACTCGTGGCACTGAATAGCTGGAGGAAAACCGGCCGCCTTGATGAGGCCACTCTCTATTATTCTCCGGGCGACAGGTGATGGCTTGCCGATGTAAGGGACCTCTCGGAACTTCTTCGTGCTAAAGTTCCCCAAGTTGGTATCTCCAATGTTGCTCCACTTTGACACGATCTTGGTCTCCACTTCTTCGGTCTTCTGATCTTCTTTCATGAGAGCTGAGCGACTGGTGGATACTCCCGCCTTTGGGGTTGCCATACCTACACAACATTTCATTATAAGAACTCGATTTTGCAATGAATAACGTAAATAAGAGAGAGAAGTTTTTAGGAAACGTCATGATAAGTCTCTAGAGTTATCATTTCCTAAAAAACAACGATTGAGCTAAGAGATTCAAAATTCAAAACTTCAAAATTTAAAATATGACGACGAAAGAATAAAGCAATAATAATTAAATCGCCATACCTCAATGGAGAGCTAACTCTAGAATGCAAAATAAGGAAAAGATCGCCTAGGCAAAATTGAGGTAAAAATAGATCTTCAATGTGGTCTCCTCAAAAAATCAACTTCGCCACCTTTTGGATTTCAACGTGATCTTCAATTATCGCCTTTGTCAATTTGCTCAAATGGATCTTCAAGTTCGCACAAACAAATCTCCAAGTCTCGCACCTTCGACGTGGTCTTTAATCCATGGCAAATTCGCTCCAATGAAGTCTTCAAGATATCGCACCACCCTTTGATGTTAGCGCCACCTTTGGTTTTCAACTTAATTCGCACTCCACACTTCAAGCACACTTCGCACCACCTTTGCTTTCCTCAATTCGCATGAAGGATAAAAAAAATGATTGTGTGAAAATGAAATCTTTCACTCCCCTTATATAGCGCTTTCACCCTTTCATCCCCTTTGGCCGACTTGAAGATAAAAACACCTTTTTAAATGATTTTTAAATGATTTTTAATAAAATAAGAAGGCCGACTTGGATACATGAGCGCTTGAAATCAATTTTATATTAATTAATTAATTGATTAATTATTAATGCCTTGCGTTTTTTAATTTCCAAATTTCGATTTTAAAGGCAAAAATAATTAATAAAAGATCAACGCCATATTAAATGCTAATTAAATTAGGATTTTCAATTTTTTATCGAACTTAGCATTTAAGGAAATTTAAATTGTTTATTTTGGCGCCAAAATTGGAAAACAAAGGGACGTACCTCATCGCTCTGGTCCCTTGGAGAGGGACAGGAGCGATCCATGATTTTGTCTTGATTTTTGCATTTTTTACGTCCAACTCCTTCATCTCCACGTTCAACATTGATCATTTTGATGGTCCTTCGAATTTGATTGCCTTGTGTGCGTTCATGGGTCCCTTTTTGGATGTCCATCGCCCTGGTCCTTGTCCAAAGGACAGGAGTGATCTTCATTTTTCCACGTTCAATATGCATCTTCTATCTTCGATCTTCATTGTAGGGCGAATAACACCTATGCTTGTTCCTTTTGCGTTTGTTTCATTTGTTTGCACGAAGTGTTTGGACGCTTTGAGGGATCATCGCCCTTGTCCCTTGGAGAGGGACAGGAGCGATCCATGTTTTTCTCCTTAACCTTGGCAAGTTTGCACTTCGATCTTCATTGTAATGTCTTCTAAACGTCGTCCCTTACCTCGCTTAACCTCGCCTTGCTTCGTTTTTGAAAGAATATGAGCGCTTTTGGTGATATCGCCTTGGTCCTTGTCCAAAGGACAGGAGCGATGTGAGCTTTTACCTTGATTGGCAATGTTTGGACGTTCAACACTCTTGCGAATTATCTTCAAACGATGCCTTGGACCATATGCTATCTTATGACGTCTTGCCTTAGCTTGAACTTGAAGCAAAACGAGGAATCCAAAGCAAATCGCCCTGGTCCCTTGGAGAGGGACAGGAGCGATATAGTCTCCATGCTCAAAATGATGATCATTTTACGTTCAAAACCCTTGTATATCATCTTTTTATCATACCATGGACCCTCTAAAACATTGCAACATCTTGTCCTTACGTAAAAACTTGCATGAAATGGCCAATGCATCTAACATCGCCCTGGTCCCTTCCTGAGGGACAGGAGCGAACTAGGTCCTAGGGTGCAAATCTCTTCATTATAACGACCTTTGAATGTTTGTGCTTGCTAAAAACGCCTTGAAATGTCCCTCGCCACCTTGTCTTGACTTGGATCGACCTTGAACTTGCATAGGAAGTAACATCACCATTGTATCGCCCTGGTCCCTTGGAGAGGGACAGGAGCGATCCTCCTTTTGTAGCCTTTACCTCACTTTGCCAGGTTCCAAGTTTATATTCAACGGACTCGTCCTTCTTCACTCCATTCGTCCATGCCTTGACATCATCTGTAACTTTGCAAGAAAATCATTTACAACAAAAATCGCTCTGGTCCCTTCCTGAGGGACAGGAGCGAACTGGGTCTTAGCACCCTTGTGGACGTCTAAAAAATCTTCAATTTGTATTCAATGCGTTCATCTCATGTTTTCCTTTGCCTTTGTACGTAAACTTGCCTTGATTTTAGCTCGGATCTTGCCTAATGAAGGAAATCGCTCTGGTCCCTGGGAGAGGGACGAGAGCTACAAGGTACCTCGCCCTGGTCCCTTGGAGAGGGACAGGAGCGATTTTAGCATTCTAGGTCATTCTCCTTCATTTTTGCATCTCAAATTATATTCATTTGGCAAAGCATCTTCCTTTGGACCCTTTCAAATTGTTAAGTCATCGAAATCTTGCAAGGACAAGGCGAAATTTGATTTGTAGCTCCGGTCCTTCACTGAGGGACAGGAGCGATTTTTCTCCTGGAGACATTTCTGTGCTCATGAAAATCTTCAATTTATATTCAATGGAAAGATCTCGCCGCTCTCCATCACTTCCAACTCGAAATTTGTCTTGACTCTGCAGGAGTAGTGAGATATTTGAAAATGAGCTCTCGTCCTTCACTGAGGGACAGGAGCGATTTAGCTCCTACAGGCCAAAATAACATGATTTTTCACATTTTAACACTTCACGAGGCGAAAACAAATCAATTCCAATGCCCAGGATCAAAATCAAAAAAGGTCAAAATTTGGTCAAAAATATTCAATCGGACAAAAATTCACATTTCACTTTCAACACTTAGACAAATTAAAGCTCTGCATTAACATTCCAATTGAAAATTAGACCATTTTGGCGAATTCATTGCATTCAAAATTTGCATTCTAGAAAAGGAACTCAAAAACTCTCAAAAGCGACTGGATTCTGGCCTGAAAGGACAGAATTTAAAACCCTAAGGCTTGACCCTAAATCCAGACGACTAACTGACTAACAAAATCCTAGAAACGAAAGCAAAAACGAGCGAAAAACAAGCAAAAAGAGGGGGTCCCCATTTGCGATGGGGCGATGTGTGAAATGGTCACAACAGTAGTATACAAAGGAGTGCCCCATAATCAGGTTTAAATGTTTTTCACTAAACAAAATTGCTGACCTTGAGAATGGCACCCACTGCAATACAGGAAGACTGTGTTTTGTAAGAGAAGACAGATTTAATTAAGAATGCAAAAGGAGAAATGGTCTTATTTTTAGGTGTCATTTTGATGGAAAAAAAGGCATAGGCAGAAACAGCTTATTTTATTCATAGATAGATCATTGCTCCCTATTCTTCTTTGTTGCCTCATTCATACAAATGTTTGCACATTTTTGCTTTGGCAATGAAGGTTTTATATGATCTAAGCTCTTTTTTCCAAGTATTGCTGCTAAAATTCCACGGTTTGAGCATATTCTCAAGATATTTTCATCAAACAATCAACTGGTCACTTTCTTCAGAATTACATAAGGTTCAGTCATCGTTTCAGCATATTGTGAAGGCGTTTTATCAGCACTATACAGCAGTGATTGCATTGTGATTTTAGGAAGCTTTTTTATCACTCATATAGCCGATTGCAGCAGGTCTGCAAACAGTGATGTGATCTTTCGATTTTATTTCCGAAGCAAAGTCCCATAGAAGTTCGACATTGACTTCTAGCAGACTTGCATTATTCAAAATAACAGAAAGCAGATTATTGTCATTAGCAATCTGTATTACAACAGTAGCTCTGTCAAGATTTTTTTCATACACTGAAGATTTCCATCTGCATGCCCAAGGATCTTCACAGCTAAATGGAGATAGTGTTCCTTGGGGTGGAATGCATGAATGTAGACACAAGAGTAGACTTGACTCTCTCAAGAAAGCAAGCTCAAAGCATGCATTGTCATCTCATTTAAAGAGTTCACATAGTAATTCTGATCCATGTATTTCTGGCTGTATTAATGGTTGCATTTCTGAAAAGAGTGATTCTAAGAAAGACATAATTACTGTTCAAGGACCTGATGATGGTTTAACTAATGAGAAAGAAAGAACCAGAGGATCTATAAAAACTAAAGATGTAGAAAGGACTCAACAAAAACATTTCACCAACTCATGGCAGTTTCTACAAGTTTGAAGTCCAAAACACTGACATTTATAGGCAAACCTGGTGACATTTTCAGTTTTTGTTTTAAAATGACCTAAAAGAGATGAAGGCACTGTTAACTTTGAGTTTGTTGTTGAGCATGAACGAAAACATGTTGAGAATGCTATCAAAATTGCCCAGCAAAAAATGACTGTCATGACAAGTAGTCCATGTCAAGTGACCTACAGGAAGACAGCCATCATGCAAGGAGACGAACTTCAGTGAGAGGACAGTGTTAATTGGATGAACATATGTTTCACAGGGCTGTTAACAGATGACATGCTGCAAACAAGGGATGACTGATTTGTATGAAGATCTATTTGAATGTTTTAAAGTATGAAAGGTTTCTACAAGTACCTGGCATGGTACAAGAGCATGACCATAGAACAAAGTGATTGGTTAGGAATTATAATCAAGTCTTTAAACATGCTTTGAAACCTATCAAAGAAAGGGCCTTATCCAACACCTCAAGGAGGCCTAATTCAAAGATAAGTTCTACAATCATGCTGGTGGCAGTTGTGGTGAGGGAATAAAGCTATACTATTCTTTAAGGAGGCAGTTTGGGGAGTTGTAATTACCACTAAGAGGGTTATGACAGCATCCTCTCACCTTGCAAGAATCTAGGAGGACAAAGCAGCTGTTGGAGCTTTACTTGGAACAGTTCCCAGTCTCAAAGATGCATGTTTCAACCACTTCATAATTGTATGCCACAAAGCAGTCTTTGAGGGAGAGAGTTCAGGCCTATGTTCCCAAGCGCCCAGGGGAGGCCAACCAAGCAAGTCCAAGGCAGGAATCTTAAATTATTTCCAAGATGTGTCCTATTTTTGCTGATGTTGTTAGATATGCCAACAAAGGATGCCTAGTAAGGAAAGTGACGTGTATTTTATGTAGAGAACTTCTGATGTAATGAGATATTTTTTGCTGAAACATTGTAACTCAGATTTTTGAGAAAAAAGCACTGTAGACGGACTTGTATGCAGCTGTATAATTTCTTTCTAATCAACAAAGACCCATTTATTGCCTTCTCATAAGCTGTATCCTGTGCAATATAATGATGGTCGATCTTTTCCTGTGATAAAACTCTTTATCCTTGATTTGTTGTTTCAATTCTCTTTGCCTTTATACAGTAACACATGTTTTGCAGGCCATAACTAGTCTTCATCAAATTTGTGAGAGTTTCAGCTGTGAAAACATTCCTCCTGAATGCATAATTGGATTTTAAACCTTTCTATTAAACACCTATGCAGAAACATGTCAAACCTTGAGTTGTGTGTAGTGTGTTGGCCTTTATAATCATATTGTGTATGCTCAAGCAAGTACAAGTCATCAAGAATTCTGGTGTATCACCTTATTTTAGGTTTATGTTTGGTTTTAAGCTTAGTTTCTATCCCTTTCCCTTGCATCAGCAGTAGAATAAGTTAGTTTAGGTATTACAGCAGGGGAACCAGCCCTCTCTGGAGATTCACTACAAGTTATAGGTCATCCACAGCCTAGAAGACTTTTTATTGTGTCGGTTGAAAGGAGAATTACCTCACCAATCCTCTGAAGGGTGTATCACTGTATTCCATCATGACAACCGCACCAAACAAAAACTTAAAAGAAGATACTCTTAGCACAGGAACAAAACATGGCGGTTCTACAGAGAACTACACCTGGGTATTCTTGAGAAGCAATTTCTAGGCACGGGTGATTTTGGGTTTGCACTAGGAAATGTGGATGTGGGGTGCAGATTAGGAATTTTGACAGAACTGTAAGGCTTAGGTTTGCAAGAGGCATGAACATGGCCATTATCATATTTTCAATGTTTGGTACACTCTCTCAAGGAATATCCTGGCAACCAAACAATATTTGAACATACTTTATTTTACCATTGATGCGACACTAGAATCTTGAGAAGCAAAGTGATGCTGAAAATATACTCCAAGGATCATTAGCAAGGTGAAATCACTTTTTAAACACTAGCAAGAGAAATTGATTAGCATCCCCAAAGGACAAAAACCTTAACAAACTAACTGATAGCTTAGCGAATCAAGGGGCGGATGAGGTAATAGCGAATTCACTGTCCATATATATAAAGGCATGATGGAGATTTTCAGAAATTGCATTGATTATACTTATCATATCACCACTATGAACAGTTCTTATTGCACGCACGCTGCCATGGCAGGGAAGAAAAGAACACTCAACACTTTCTTCTTCCATTGGTTTGTAGATCACTAGGTTATGAATTGTGGCAATCTCCATCAGAGATTCATTCAGCCAACTGAAATGGAATATGGAAGACTTTAAGGGATTGCTTGGAACATGAGTAACAACATTCAAGAATTGCCAGTAAGGTTTCAAATTCACAAAGAGAGGATTGCAAAGCTATACCAAATTTTGGACAAAATTCAGTCTTACAGAGAAAATGAAGCAAAAACAGGATTACAAGTTCAATTTTGTCAGTTTGGTTGCAAAATACGGACAAATTGAAGCAAGAAATCCAGCTTTTCTTGACCTCAAGCCCTCATAATTTATTTGAAGAGGAAGATTCAGACAATGAAGATAGTGAATATGAAAAAGGGGATGGTCTGAAAGACAAGCCTGATGTGATCCCAATTTTCCAGTTCTTTTTATCTCTTGAATCCTTCAATTGGAAAATTTTGTACCACGCTATGCACTTTCCTACTAAGGATGGAAGTTGTTTGTGTAGACACTCAAAATTGTCATGTTTAATTAAATAAATATTTTATTTATTTAATTATCTAAGCCTAATTCTTCTATTAATTAAATAAATCTTTATTTATTTAATTAATTCATTTATCCTCTTCTAGCCTTATTTCTCATTTAAATAAATACATTTATTTATTTAAATTATCTTTTTCCTAAATTAAATAAATATTTTTATTTATTTAATTATCCTACTTCTTCTATTAATTAAATAAATCTTTATTTATTTAATTAATTCATTAGCTTTTCTACACATGACACATGTCATTCATCTCTTAATTCCTACACTACCTACCTCTTTCATTATTTTGGTATTTCTTTTACCTACCCTCTAATCTTAGCCGACCTCTCTTTTTACACCTCTCAATTTTATCCCTCCATTTCATATTGTGTCTTCTATTTAAGGAGATGCCTCTTTCATTATCAAACCCTAACAACTTGATCAATTGACTACACTACGATCCTACTTGCAACCACATTCCGTTCTTTGTTGAGCTCTTGTGCATATAAAAATCTGAGAGCAAATATATCAAGCAAGATCAATGGAGATAGGAAGAATGGAGATCAAAACCCTATTGGACATGTGATGGTATAATCTTTGTGATTTCATGTGATTTGCATTGTCTTAGGTAATCTTCATATGTTATGGTGGATCTTTGTTGTTGTTAGGCTAGGGTTTTGTGGTTGGATTCATTTAGCCTTTCAATTTTGTTATTATTGTTATCCATTTTCACCATAAACATTTTGGCACGCCCGGTGGGACTCTTGTCCCTTTGCATTTAACCTTTTGGTTGCAGATTTTGCGTTTTTGAAGTTGCAGATCGGACATTTTTCGACGACATTTTAGGTTTTTCCGCGTCTGCGAACTTTCGGATCGCGTCTCTGAGTTTCAAGAGCGTCTGCGGAATCTGGGATCGCGTCTGCGTTTTCGACAAGTTTTATTTTGCAGGTCTCAGACAGGGGCGTCTGTGTTTCATAATCGCGTCTGCGTTATTTATGCCCGCGTCTGTGTCTGATAAGGGCGTCTGTGATTTTTGGCCGCGTCTGTGTCATACAGACGCGTCTATGTCATGGGTAACAACGTCTGTGTTTTTACTGTTTCGAAATTTTCAAACTTTCTTTGATTCAATTTTCGGATTTCGCACTTAGAGTTTCAGATTTGGTTTATTTTTGGACTAACCCTTTCAAATCTAGCTAACTAAGTTTGTGCAGCTTGTTTTGGAAGCAAAACGTTTTTGTTGAAGGCCCCTCTTTCACAAAGTCTTTTGGGTTTCTAAAATTTACCTAACTTGTGTGCTTGCAGGAAGAGGTGATCATTTGAAACAACCCAAACTACTAACAAATTTTGTTGCAGGTCCTTGGCTAGGGTTTTGAAATTTTGTTGTGTGTCTTGTTTTCATAGATTAGCAAACACTTCCATTGGTGCACTAAAATTGAATCATTGTCTTTTGTGTCTTGAGCAATAGGCTCTTTTTGTTTAATCTTTAGAGGGCCTGTCTTCCCGTGTGGTCATTAGGACTACTAGTGAGAAGAGAACGACCCAAGTGGTAGCGAGGAAAACCCACCTCATCCGAACCACTATAATCAAATGTATTCATGGTGAAAACTATGAATAACGTGTGCTGATTAGTTCATACCGACACTATGTCTCCCCATAAACCCGTTTGATCAAATTTATTTGATCATTTGTAGGGCGTAACCCCTACCGGCTGGGAGCCTTCTGTATTTACAGAGCTGAAAGTGTCGCATGTATGGCCACACGAGCGGATGCCCTTATTAGCACCTTTTTGTTTTAGAAGCCCAAATCCTTCTAGTTGTTGAGGCAGGAGGTCGGACCTCTGGTAGCGGCCCACACACATACGGTTCTTAGTAGAAATACAAAGTTCGCCATGGGGAGTTTTCATGGGGACTGATACTTGGCTAACCCGAGAAGTGAGTGCCGAGGGTGGAGCCAGTGAGGTCAAGCATCTAAGTATCCGCTCTGAATAGCGTAGCCTCGGGGGTAAAACCCTATGTGGGATCAACAACTATTGTCTTGGCCAGCCATAAGAATTGTGCTTGTCTTATGTTAAACATTCAAACATTCAAGACCAAACAACAAAACATTGTGTCTTTTGTGTCTTCAAGTGTATGCAAAACATTTTACATCAAACAACACACTTTTGGAGTCTAAACACTTGCAAACATTGAGTCCTCATCAACATTGTGTCCTCTTGTCACGAAAAACAATCAAACAGTCGGATTTGGTCACAACAAAACAACTTCACAGATTGGAAAAATTGCACGAAGTTTACAGAAACGCGTCTGTGTCTGTTTTAACCACGTCTGAGTCATCTAAGCGCGTCTGTGAAGGGCATAATAGCGTCTGTGTTTCTAGCGGCGTCTGTGTCGAACAGAGACACGTCTGTGTCTGGGAATCGCGTCTGTGAAGTATACAGAAGCGTCTGTGTCCAGAATTGAAAATTTTTACAGTCCAGCAAACAAAAGAAATCAGTTTCGGAATACTTGAGCTTCCTAGGTTGTTTCTTCAGGTTTCATCTAGCATTCAACCTGTCTTTGGGTCTCATACAGTCCATCATTGCTTTACATCTCTCATTACATTCACAATTGTCTAAACTTGAGTCAAAAGGTCACTTGCTTGTCCTCATCATACTTTGTCAACATACTACATACAACTACACTTTGCTAAGTGGTCCCTCATCAAGGTTTCTTACCTTTGGGTCTCATTTGGTCTTACTTAGGGTCAAGGTCAGCTTACTTCATCAAGAGAAACTATCATCTCTTTGGAAGTCACACCTACTCTACTACCTACATACTTGGTCTTACACTTTGGACATTGCAAGTACACCTCAGATTCATTTACACTCCATACAACTCTTGGTCTTCCATACTCTTTCCATTTTTCATCTAGTCTCTCACATCTTGGTCAAACACCTAGTTCATGGTTGAAACCCGTCTTCAAAAATCTAGGAGAAAAGCTAAAGAAGCTCAAGAATCCGCAAACATGAGTTCTTATGAGTATGACAATGATTTATTTTTCAATCCTGAGCACACTACATTACCTGACATGGATGTTTATAGAAACATTCCAAATGTGGAAAACGCAGACACTACAAACAACAATGCTACACACAATGACAATGTGGACAACTTTTCAATACAATCAGCAGATGTAGAAGAATCCATTATGAATCCCCATTTCAATAGATTGGTTGAAGAAATCATGAGGAGGGATCGACAATACTTCTTACACATGATGGCACAAAGTGGAGCTAAAATACCTCATGACTTTGACATGTCTCAACTTATGGAAAACCGACCCTCGCAACAAACTCACTCCAACATGGATCAAAGGAGACCTAATAGTGGAGGAAATAGAGGACCGCATATGGTACCTGAATCACCATCAGCTTTGCTTCAAAAACCAGAAGTCCCACATACACATGCTCAAACGTATGATACTTACCTTCGAAGACCATTATGGAAGCCTTATGCAGATAGATATGCTCAATCACATGTTCAAGCTATGGATCAATCAAAACAATTGGACATTCAAAGGCATGCTCAAAATTTAGACACAAGGAAACCTCATGTCAAATTTGGGGGCAACACAATAGAACATGACATGCCTATAGAATATGGTATACATGCACAAAATAGATATGGGGTTCCTCAACATGAAGCTATACCAAGTGCTCCCTATATGCCGCATCAATATAGACCTCCTCCATATGAACACGTGTATGATCAATATCATCCATACATGCAACAAGCTCCTCCCCAAATTGGTGTCTCAAACATGGGGTATGCTACAAGAAATCGATCTCCACCTAAGAGCAATTTGGAGCAACAAATCAGAGATTTACAAAAGAAAATGGAGGACATGAGTACACCAAAACCAACATACACTATGAGAGACATATGTCCTTATCCATTTGATAAGAGCATTCCAATGCCTCCATTTCCTGCACACTTTGTGACGCCAAAATTTGACAAGTATAGAGGAAAAGGAGACCCCAAGGCACACATACGACAATTTTTCACAGCCTGCATTGAGGTAGCGGCAGAAGAAACATATTTGATGAGGTTGTTCCCACAAAGCTTAGGCGATCAAGCTATGGAATGGTTCTCTCAATTACCACCTGGTATTAAGTCATGGGGTGACTTAGTAGAGGCATTTATTCAACATTTCTCCTACAATATAGAAACAGATATCTCAGTCACTACTTTGTGCAATACTAAGCAAAAGGAGGGAGAATCTTTTGCATCATTTTTACAAAGATGGAGAAATCTAGCTAGCAGATGCTCTTGCGAAATCCCACAGAAACAAATGGTAGAAATGTTCACTCAAAACGTTAACAAGGACATTGGCTATGATCTAAGGAAAGCTTGTTTGTCCACCTTCAAGGATGTCATTGAAAAAGGCTTAGCAACAGAAAAGGTTCTAATTGAACAAGGAGTCATTAAGATATTCAAGGAGAACAAAGATGACTTTAAAGGAAAAGACAAGCCAAGATTTTGGAATAAGAACAAGAACACAGTCAATGATGGTGTTGTTGATGCCAATACAGTGAGACCCAAATTCATCTTTTCGGGATCAAGTTCTACAAACAATCAAGTGAATACTCAAACAACTTCTAGACCACGAAGGAAGTATACCCCATTGGGAGAACCACTTGAATCAATCTTCAAAAAGCTTGTGGCAAATAAAGTGATCACAGTTCCAGATTTTCCTCCATATGAACCAAAGGTCAAACCAAATTGGTGGAATGATGATGAGTATTGTGAATTTCATAAGAGCAAGGGTCATAAAACAGGAAATTGCCATCGACTGAAGAACATTGTGCAAGATCTCATTGATAGAGGTGACATTGAGATTGAGGGACACTCATCCAATCAAGAACATGAGATGTTTAAGGAACCATTCCCAAAGCATGACAAAGGAAAAGCCAAAGTCACAGATGATCAGGCCAACTATACTAGAGCACCTTACAACTATGACTCAACTATCAATCACATCTCGATGGACAATCATATCTCTACTATTACCATCAAGAACAAAAACCCTGAGAATCCTCCTCAGCGACCCAAGATTGTCCTAAGAGGTGTTGGATCTTCTTCTGAACATACCTCTGAATGTCATGTTACAACTCGTCGAGGTAAAATTACGTTGCCAGGTGCTTCCACTAAAAATACCGCTTCTTCATCAACCAAGCCTGAGTATGACCTTGTAGAACAGTTAGGGAAGACATCAGCACTCATCTCCATCCTTGAGCTCTTACGCATATCCCCCGCTCATAAAGCTATTCTTGACAAAATCTTGAGAGACACTGCCGTTCCTACTGATCTGAACGTGGACCAGTTTCAGGACATGGTGGGATACCTTTCCATTCCACATTCCCTTACATTCACAGAAGCCGATGACGCCTTCGTAAGTCAGCCACATAATGCACCTTTACACGTTGAAGCCTTCATACACAAACATCGAATAAAGCGAGTCCTGATAGATGGAGGAGCTGGTCTAAACATTTGTACATTGAGCACCATTAAACAATTGGGATATTCGGATAAAGCTGTGAATTCAACAAATCAAATCACCATCAAGGCATATGATGATGAAGAGCGCTCATCCAAGGGCACAGTCACCTTACCTCTAAGAATTGGGCCAGTCACAAAGGATGTGGTTTGTCAAGTCCTAGATCTAGATCTCACATACAACATATTGCTAGGACGTCCTTGGATTCATGAAATGAGGGCAGTCCCATCGACATATCATCAATGTATTAAGTTTCCTCATAATGTAGTCGAGGTAACAGTCAACGGTGATCCTAATCCGTTCATATATTGCAATAACCTGAGATCACATACTGAAACCATCATTCCCAGTAATCGTGAGGCTGCTCCTTCTTTGGCATACATTGACCCTGAATCATTGAAACCTTCGACATCAAAACAAGGTGAACTTAAAGGCAAATTTCAGGACAAAGGCATGGGAGAATACACTTTAAATCAGACAATGTATTTATGACAAGTCATGAGCTCTCCAAAAGAATATGGAAGGCCACATCCTAACAAGCAAATATCCATCATGATACTCAAATGGGATCCTACTACCTTTCAAAGATGGGGCGAACTAGAAGAGGAAGATTTATACAAAATGCTCTACAAAGACATTGAAGACGACACACAAGATCAGATCAATATACCCTGTGAGAAATATGGCAAAGGCTTCAAGATTCTACAAAAATTCGGGTATGATGGAAAAAGCCCTCTTGGGTTACGCAAAGAAAGCGTCAGGGAGCCCTTACAACCTGAATTGACTGTAAAAAGGGAACGCTCAAAGGGACTTGGTTTTCTGACTTCCAAGATCCACACTAAAAGGACAGAAGAGGCATCACAAATCAAAATTGCAAAAGTTCAACAAGAGGATTACTATTCCACAGATTCCAACGAATGGGAATGGGGTTCAGACAAATCCTCCAGTGACTATGAGCTCACCGAGACATTCAGAGAGCCAGATGAACCCACAGAAGAAGAGGAATTTTATAAAAAGTTCAGAGTTGGTCAAGAAACAACCCATAAGGATTCCGCACAGTCTTCGTCTCAAGGTCTTAGGTCGAAATCACATAAGATGAGGACACCTGTCCCGGAAGGCGCTACTAGTGATGACAATTTGGATTCGCTTGCGATCGAAACTGATGAGGAGAGTGCCATCGATGACCTCGACGATTGCCTCGATATACCCGAATATAACCACATCTTCACTCTTAGCCTTGCAAACTCCGAAAACATTAAAGGCCTTCCCCTTGTTCACCACCAACTCATTGACTGGGATTATGAAGGACCAGCACAATTTGACACATTTCAAAATGATGAAGCTATTATTGACTATCTTGGCATACGAGATGATCTTCCCTCTGGGGACCACAAAGCAGGATACACCATAGAACTCAACAACATGGCATATTTCGGTGAGGGTGTCGGACCTTCCAGTCGCAAAAATGTGAAAATAAGAACAAATCAAGGGTCTTATGGCGAAAACCACACTGTGGCGCTATCTGATTCCAAAAAAGTAAAAAGAAAGGACGTATCTGAGGGCGAAAACCTCTCTGAGGCACCCGAAGATGGAAGGCTCAACATTCTCCCAACGTCTGGAAAGCCTGTTGACAGTTATCATCCCATTTGAATTTGATGTTTTTATGTAGCAAGTGCTGAAAAGGATTACACTTATCTGCCAGTTGTGCTATGAATCTTCGGATGGACTGGAGTCTGACTTGTAAGGATCGAAGTTGACTGATATTTCTTGGTGGTTGCATTTCCAAGATGGCCTTAACTTTTGCTGGATCAGCTTCAATTCCCCTTTTGGATACAATGAATCCTAGGAGCTTCCCGGAGGTTACTCCAAAGACACATTTCTTGGGGTTTAATCTTACTTTGTATTTTTCCAACCGATCAAAGACGACTGAAAGTATGTCCAAATGTGTGTTTCTGTCTATTGATTTGCCCAAGAGGTCGTCAACATAATCTTCCACGATTACGTGCATGAGATCATGAAAGATAGTAGTCATGGCTCTTTGATATGTTGCACCTGCATTCTTTAGCCCGAAAGGCATGACATTCCAACAGAAAGTTCCCCACGGACAAGTAAATGATGTTTTGTGTTGATCCTCGGGCGCGATCCTTATTTGATTATAACCAGAAAATCCATCCATCAATGATAACATTTCATGACCTGCTGTGAGATCAACAATCAAGTCAATATTTGGCAATGGGAAGTCATCTTTTGGACAAGCTTTGTTGATGTCTCTGAAATATGTACATATTCTGATGCTGCGATCTGGTTTGCTAACAGGTACCAAGTTGGAGATCCATTTGGGATAATCGATTGGGCGTATGAATCCGACATCCAATAACTTCTCAAGTTCTGCTTTGACTAGTAATGCCACTTGTGGATGCATTTTTCTTAATTTCTGTTTTACTGGTTTTGCCCCCGGTTTGACTGTCAAATGATGCATTACCAAATCTGGATCCAATCCAAGCATATCAGCGTATGACCAGGCGAAGTTGATTTGTCGCTCTTTGAAGAAACTTATGATTTTTGACCTTTCGGACTCTGTCAATGATTGAGCTAGGAATATGTTGTGTGGAACCTCTTCTGTACCAAAGTTTGTTTTGATAGTCTCCTCTACCAACATGGATAACTTTTCCTCATATGATGCTGGGAGAATGTCGAGCCTTCCATCTTCGGGTGCCTCGGAGAGGTTTTCACCCTCAGATACGTCCTTTCTTTTTACTTTTTTGGGGTTAGACGGCGCCACAGTGTGGTTTTCGCCATAAGACCCTTGATTTGTTCTTATTTTCACATTTTTGCGACTGGAAGGTCCGACACCCTCACCAAAATATGCCACGCTATTGAGTTCTATAGTGTATCCCGCTTAATGGTCTCCAGGAGGAAGATCATCCCGTATGCCAAGATAGTCAATAAAAGCCTCATCGTTTTGGAATGTGTCAAACTGTGCATGTCCTTCATGATCCATGTCAATGAGTTGGTGATGAACAGGGGGAAGGTCGTTAATGTCTTCGAAGTTAGCGGAGCTAAGAGTGAAGATGTAGTTATATTCGGGTATGTCAAGGTAATTATCGAGGTCATCGATGGCACTCTCTTCATTAGTCTCGATCGCGACCGAATCCAAATTATCATCACTAGTAGCACATTCTGGGACAGGTGTTCTCATCCTATGTGATTTCAACCTAGAACCTTGAGACAAGGACTATGTGGACTCCTCATGGGTTGTTTCTTGACCAACTCTGAACTTGTTATAAAATTCCTCTTCTTCTGTGGGTTCATCTGGCTCTCTGAATATCTCGTTGAGCTCGTAGTCACTGGAAGACTTGTTTGAACCCCATTCCCAATCGTTAGAATCTGTGGAATAGCGATCCTCTTGTTGAATTTTGGCAGCTTTGATTTGTAAAGCTTCTTCTGTCCTTTGGGTGTGGACCTTGGAAGTTAAGAAACCAAGTCCTTTCGAGCATTCCTTTTTGAATGTCAATTCAGGTTGTAAAGGTTCAATGATGCCTTCCTTTCGTAACCCCAGAGGGCTTTTTCCATCATACCCGAATTTTTGTAGAATTTTGAAGCCTTTGCCATATTTCTCACATGGTAGATTGATGTGATCTTGTGTTTCCTCTTCATTGTCTCTGAAAAGCATTTTGTATATATCCTCCTCTTCTAGTTCAACCCATCTTTGAAAGGTAGTAGGGTCCCATTTGAGCATCATGATGGATACTTGCTTGTTAGGATGTGGTCTTCCATATTCTTTTGGGGAACTCATGACTTGTCGTAAGTACATGGTCTGATTGAAAGTATATTCCCCCATGCCTTTGTCCTGAAACATGCCTTTAAGCTCACCTTGTTTTGATGTCGAAGGTTTTAATGACTCAGGATCAATGTATGCCGACAAAGGAACAGCCTCACGATTACTGGGAATGATGGTCTCAATCTTTGATTTCAGGTTATTGCAGTATATGAATGGATTAGGATCACCGTTAACTATTACTTCCACTCCATTATGAGGAAACTTAATGCATTGGTGATATGTGGATGGGACTGCCCTCATTTCATGAATCCAAGGACGTCCTAGCAATATGTTATAAGTGAGATTTAAATCCAGGACTTGACAAACCACATCCTTTGTAACTGGCCCAACTCTGAGAGGTAAGGTGATTGTGCCTTTGGATGAACGCTCTTCGTCATCATATGCTTTAATGGTGATTTGATTTGTAGAATTCACAGCTTTATCAGAATATCCCAATTGTGTAATAGTGCTTAATGTGCAAATGTTTAGACCTGCTCCTCCATCTATCAGGACTCTTTTTATTCGATGTTTGTGTATGAAGGCTTCAATGTGTAATGGTGCATTATGTGGCTGACTTACAGAGGCGTCATCGGCTTCTGTGAAAGTAAGTGAATGTGGAACGGAAAGATATCCCACCATGGCTTGAAACTGGTCCACGTTCAGATCAGTAGGAAAAGCAGTATCTCTCAAGATTTTGTCAAGAATGGCTTTATGAGCGGGAGATATGCGTAATAGCTCAAGGATTGAAATGAGCGCGGGTGCCTTCCCTAGTTGTTCTACAAGATCATACTCAGGTTTGGTTGATGAAGAAGTGGTGTTTTTAGTTGGAGCACCTTGCAAAGTGATTTTACCTCGGCGAGTTGTAACATGACATTCAGAGGTAGGTTCAGAAGAAAATCCAACACCTTTTAGGACAATCCTAGGTCTCCGAGTAGAATTCTCAGACGCTTTGTCCTTGATGATAATGGTAGAGACATAATTGTCCATCGAGATGTGATTGATGGTTGAATCATAGTTGTAAGATGCTCTGGTATAGTTGGTTTGATCCTCTGTGGCTTTAGCTTTTTCCTTGTCATGTTTTGGGAA
Organism: Cryptomeria japonica; assembly: GCF_030272615.1. Lineage (NCBI taxonomy): Eukaryota > Viridiplantae > Streptophyta > Pinopsida > Cupressales > Cupressaceae > Cryptomeria > Cryptomeria japonica. The sequence goes on along the minus strand of NC_081409.1, from coordinate 626,931,965 downwards.
TGGTTCCTTAAACATCTCATGTTCTTGATTGGAGGAATGTCCCTCAATCTCAATGTCACCTCTATCAATGAGATCTTGTATGATGTTCTTCAGTCGATGACAATTTCCTATCTTATGACCCTTGCTCTTATGAAATTCACAATATTCATCATCATTCCACTAATTTGGTTTAACCTTTGGTTCATATGGAGGAAAATCTGGAACTGTGATTACCTTGTTTGCCACTAGCTTCTTGAAGACTGACTCAAGTGGTTCTCCCAATGGAGTGTACTTCCTTCGTGATCTGGAAGTTGTTTGAGTATTCACTTGATTGTTTGTAGAACTTGATCTAGAAAAGATGAATTTGGGTCGCACTGTGTTGGCATCAACAACACCATCATTGACTATGTTCTTGTTTTTATTTCAAAATCTTGGCTTGTCTTTTCCTTTAAAGTCATCTTTGTTTTCCTTGAATATCTTAATAAGTCCTTGTCCAATTAGGACCTTCTCTGTAGCTAAGCCTTTTTCAATGACATCCTTGAAGGTGGACAAACAAGCTTTCCTTAAGTCATAGCCAATGTCTTTGTTAACATTTTGGGTGAACATCTCTACCATTTGTTTTTGTGGAATTTCACAAGAGAATCTGCTGGCTAGATTTCGCCATCTTTGTAAGAATGATGCAAAAGACTCTCCCTCTTTTTGCTTGGTGTTGCACAAAGTAGTGACTGATATGTTTGTCTCTATGTTGTAGGAGAAATGTTGGATAAATACCTCTGCTAGATCACCCCATGACTTAATTCCAGGTGGAAGTTGGGAGAACCATTCCATAGCTTGATCACCTAGGCTTTGTGGGAATAATCTCATCAAATATGTCTCTTCTGCTGCTACCTCAATGCAAGCTGTGAAAAACTGTCTTATGTGTGCCTTAGGATCCCCTTTTCCTCTATACTTATCGAATTTAGGCATCACAAAGTGTGTAGGAAAAGGAGGCATTGGAATGCTCTTGTCAAATGGATAAGGACATATGTCTCTCATTGTGTATGTTGGCTTCGGTGTATTTATGTCCTCCATTTTCTTTTGTAAGTCCTTGATTTGTTGTTCCAAATTGCTCTTTGGTGGAGATCGACTTCTTGGACCATACCCCATGCTTGAGGTACCCATTGGAGGAGGAGCATGTTGCATCTATGGATGATATTGATCATACACATGTTCATATGGAGGAGGTCTATAATGATGCTGCATGTATGGACCACTTGGTATAGATTCGTGTTGAGGAACACCATATCTATTTTGTGTATGTATAGCATACTCTATAGGCATGTCATGTTCTATTGTATTGCCCCCAAATTTGACACGGGGTTTCCTTGTGTCCAAATTTCGAGCATGCCTTTGAATATCCACTTGCTTTGGTGGTTGATCCTTAGCATTGATATGTGATTGAGCATATTTCTCTTCATAAGATTTCCATAATGGTCTGCGAAGGTAGGTATCATATGTTTGACCATGTGTATGTGGGACCTCTGGTTTTTGAAGCAAAGTTGATGGTGATTCAGGTACCATATGTGGTCCTCTATTTCCTCCACTATTAGGTCTCCTTTGATCCATGTTGGAGTGAGGTTGTTGCAAAGGTCGATTTTCCATTATTTGAGACATTTCAAAATCATGAGGTATCTTGGCTCCACTTTGTGCCATCATTTGTAAGAAGTATTGTCTATCCCTCCTCATTATTTCTTCAACCAATCGATTGAAATGGGGATTCATAATGGATTCTTCCACATCTGCTGAATGTACTGAAAAATTGTCCATATTGTCATTATGTGTAGCATTGCTGTTTATAGTGTCTATGTTCTCAACATTTGGAATGTTTCTATAGGCATCCATGTCAGGTAATGTAGTATGATCAGAATTGAAAAAGATATCATTGTCATACTCATAAGAACTCATGTTTGCGGACTCTTGAGCCTCTTTAGTTTCTCTCCTAGATTTTTGAAGACGGGTTTCAACCATGAACTAGGTATTAACCAAGATGTGTGAGACTAGATGAAAATGGAAAAAGTATGGAAGACCAAGAGTTGGATGGAATGTAAATGAATCTGAGGTGTACTTGCAATGTCCAAAGTGTAAGATCAAGTATGTTTGTAGTAGAGTAGGTGTGACTTCCAAAGAGAGGATAGTTTCTCTTGATGAGGTAAGTTGACCTTGACTCTAAGTAAGACCAAATGAGACCCAAAGGTGATAGACCTTGATGAGGGACCACTTAGCAAAATGTTGTTGTATGTAGTGTGTTGACAAAGTATAATGAGGACAAGCAAGTGACCTTTTGACTCAAGTTTAGACAATTGTGAATGTAAAGTGAGATGTGAAGCAATGATGGATTTTGTGAGACCCAAAGACAGGTTGAATGCTAAATGAAACCCTGGAGAAATGACCTAGGAAGCTCAAGAATTCCGAAACTGACTGTGTTTGTTTGCTGGACTGTATCAGTTTTTTTCAATTCTGAACGCAGACGCGCCTGTATACTTCACAGATGCGGTTTCCTGACACAGACGCAGCTCTGTTTAACACATACGCGTTTCTGAGATTTTTTTGCAAAGTGTAATGTTGACTGTTGGAACACAGACAGGTTTCTGCCCTTCACAGACGCAGTTATACAACACAGACGCTATTATGTCCGACACGGACGCGTTTCTGTAAAATTTGTGCAATTTTTCCAATCTGTGAAGTCGTTTTGTTGTGACCAAATCTAACTGTTTGACCGTTTTTCGTGACAAGAGGACACAGTGTTGATGAAGACCCAATGTTTGCAAGTGTCTGGACTCAAAAATGACTCCAAGAAAAGTGTGTTGTTTGATGTAAAAATGTTTTGCATACACTTGAAGACACAAAAGACACAATGTTTTGTTGTTTGGTCTTGAATGTTTTGAATGTTTAAAATAAGTCAAGCACAATTCTTATGGCTGGCCAAGACAATAGTTGTTGAGCCCACATGAGGTTTTACCCTCAAGGCTACGCTATTCAGAGCGGATACTTAGATGCTTGACCTCACTGGCTCCACCCTCGGCACTCACTTTTCGGGTCAGCCAAGCATCAGTCCCCACAAAAACTCCCCGTGGCGAACTTTGTATCTCTACTAAGAACCGTATGTGTGTGGGCCGCTACCAGAGGTTCGACCTCCTACCCCAACAACTAGAAGGATTTGGGCTTCTAAAACAAAAAGGTGCTAGTAAGGGCATCGGCTCGTGTGGCCATACATGCGGCACTTTCTGCTCTGTAAATACAGAAGGCTCCCAGCCGGTAGGGGTTACGCCCTACAACTGATCAAATAAATTTGATCAAACGGGTTTATGGGGAGACATAGTGTCGGTATGAACTAATCAGCACACGTTATTCATAGTTTTCACCATGAATACATTTGTTTATAGTGGTTCTGAAGAGGTGGGTTTTCCTCGCTACCACTTGGGTCGTTCTCTTCTCACTAGTAGTCCTAATGACCACACGGGAAGACAGGCCCTCTAAAGATTAAACAAAAAGAGCCTATTGCTCAAGACACAAAAGACAATGATTCAATTTTAGTGCACCAATTGAAGTGTTTGCTAGTCTATGAAAACAAGGCACACAACAAAAATCCAAAAACCCTTGCCAAGGTCCTGCAACAAATATTTATTAGTAGTTTGGATTGTTTGAAATAATCACCCCTTCCTGCAAGCACACAAGTTAGGTAAATTTTAACCCAAAAGACTTTGTGAAAATAGGGGCCTTCGACCGAAGGATTTTGCTTTCAAGACAAGCTGCACCAATTTCGTTAGCTAGATCTGAAAATGTTAGCTCAAAATAAACCAGATCTAAAACCCTAAATGCAAAATCCGAAAAACTGAATCAATAAAAACCCAAAATTTGAAACTGGTGAACACAGACGCAGTTACCCTCAACACAGACGCGACTGGGTGACACAGACGCGGTTTTGTGAGACACAAACATGACTACAGAACGCAACGCGTCTTCTAGACACAAACGCGGCTAAAAATATCACAGACGCGACTTTAAAACACAAACGCGCTTTCCTGGAACCTGCAAAATAAAATATTGCCAATAACACAGACGTAATTCCAGAGGTCGCAGACGTGCCAGAAAATCAAAAACGTGATCCGAAAGTGCACAAACGCGAAAATGTCGAAAATGTTGTCGAAAACGTCAGATCTGCAACTTCAAAATATAAAATCTGCGACAAGATGTTAAATGCAAAAAGGGACAAGAATCCCACCGGGCGTGCCAAAATGTATATGGTGAAAATGGATAACAATAATAACGATATTGAAAGGCTAAATGAATTCAACCACAAAACCCTAGCCTAACAACAACAAAGATCCACCATAACATATGTAGATTACCTAAGACAATCCAAATCAAACGAAATCACAAAGATTATACCATCACATGTCCAATAGAGTTTTGATCTCCATTTTTCCTATCTCCATTGATCTTGCTTGATATATTTGCTCTCAGATTTTATATGCACAAGAGCTCAACAAAGAACGGAATGTGGTTGCAAGTAGGATCGTAGTGTAGTCAAGTGTATAAGATTCATTCGAGTGTATCATTAGGGTTTGATAATGAAGGAAGCATCTCCTTATATAGAAGACACTATATGAAATGGAGGGATAAGATTGAGAGGTGTAAAAGGAGGTCGGCTATGATTAGAGGGTAGGTAGAGGAAATAATAAAATAATAAAAGGGGTAGGTAGTGTATGAATTAAGAGATGAATGACATGTGTCATGGGTAGAAAAGGCTAATGAATTAATTAATAAATAAAGATTTATTTAATTAATAGAAGAAGTGGGATAATTAAATAAATAAAAATATTTATTTAATTTAGGAAAAGGATAATTTAAATAAATAAATGTATTTATTTAAATGAGAAATAAGGCTAGAAGAGGATAAATGAATTAATTAAATAAATAAAGATTTATTTAATTAATAGAAGAATTAGGCTTAGAAAATTAAATAAATAAAAATATTTATTTAATTAGACATGACAATTTTGGGTGTCTACACTACCAGTTAAAAAGCTTGAAGGACCATGTTTCATGAGGCGAGGGGAAGGGAAAAAGAGGTTCTATCTGATGCAAGATATAGAGGTGGGGGAGTGGCCGATAGCAGGTGTAAGGAAGAGTCTGGGGATAACTTTTAGGGTATCTTGGCTGCAAAAAGGCCGATAGTGATAAGACATCCCAATAACTAGTGGGGTTCTAAGAGTGGAGATCCCAATGGGGTTGAGGGGCAGCATCCATCATGGGGCTCTAGGGACAACACCCTCAACAAGAACTACAGCCAACACCGCCAACAAGGTTGAGGAGCAATGCCCTTCACAAGGTCTATCGCAATACAAGGCAAGGTCAAGGAGTAGAGACCCACCACCAAGCCCAAATTAAGGCATTTGAAATCTCACAAACCTTCATGATACACATTATTTTCACAATTGTATCACTTATGAGCGAAAATAGGTATTTGGCACATTTTTGTTTAAACAATGATTATTTTTCGTTTTCTCTTTGTGTGGCCCTTGCATCCTTTTGAGTTAGCACGCCCTAAATCGCTCACCACGTGCCAAAAAATGTAAAAAAAATTAACATTAGATGAAAAAATGAATTTATACCCTCATTTAGGCAAGTTTTTCATTAAAATTTGCAAATTTTCAACAAGTTTTTGACAAGTATTAACCAAAAAACACCACAAATTTTGCAAAAAATTGTTGGTAACTCACCAAGGTTTTTAACTTTTGAGTTTTCAAGTACTCTACAAGTTTTCCAACTATGTGCTAAACTATTTCTTTCATATACAAAATTTTAGTATAAACAAATATCTAATTTATTAGACACAAACATTTGTTTGAATTCTAAAGTATTGTTCAATGTTTGTTTTCCAAACTTGTTGTAGGCCCATAGAGATTACATTGATGTAATGGAAGCCATTTCTAACTCCATCAACCAACACTCCTTCAAAATCAACCCAAATTTACTTTTGCAGAGGCATGTAAAAATGATGCAACAAATTTTAAGTGGCAAGACATAGGTTTAGAAATGCAACAGAAGGTGGTTGGAAGCATACAAGTTCATAAAGTCGATTAAAAGCCTATTTATGTGCCATTCCGAGAATGATAACCAAAGTATGCCCAAGAAACAATGGCATACCTATGCCAACTCATAAAATAGTAGAATATATCAAAGAACGAGAGGAAATAGATGTGATACTTGTCCTTACAAAAGGGCATTTTTTGGAAAGATGGGGGTCATTGTGGCCACCTATTTCCCCATCACATAGTGTCATCCTTGATGTTGTATTAGAGAGCCACCCATTTTGAGAAGGAATGAAGAGCCTTTTACTATGAAGAAAACAAAGGGACCATTAGAGTAAACCAAACCCACATCCTCAACTAAAAAATTCATGCATGATGCAAGTTGTCTTTGAGGGGGCTCAAAATCTCTTGACTCTATTGAATAAAGTCACTAGCTAGGAGTGGCTCCCGACAGCACTATCGTTTCCCTCTACGACTAGGGTTTACTCTGTATCTGGGTGCAAGGCTAGTGGTGCTACTTCCTTTCCTATTGGTGTTGGGGGGAATGATCGTTACCCTTGGTCATGTGTGAGGGCAGCCATTTCTAGAAAAAGGCTTTGGGAGAAAAAGTTCGGGTTTTTTCAACGCTACCAGTTAAAGAGCTTGAAGGACCATGTTTCATGAGGCAAGGGGAAGGGGAAAAGAGGTTCTATCTGATGCAAGATATTAAAGGTGGGGGAGTGGCCAATACCAGGTGTAAGGAAGAGTCTAGGGATAACTTCCAGGGCATCCTGGCTGCAAAAAGGCCGATAGTGAATTTAGGGGCATAAATAGCCAAGGAAGCTTAAGAAAATGAGAAACTTCTCTCTGAGCTAGGACTGATGGTTGGTCGAGTCTGAGCAAACCCATCCTAGAAGAAATTTACCCGAGGGCAAGATGCCATTTCGTGGTTGTTTTCGACAATGAACTGGACTAAAAGAAGCTCCTCTGTGAATACCAATGGAGTTGGGAGGACAAGTATTTGTTGCTTCTGAAACTATGGCATTTGACCTTCAATCCCACCACAGAATCCTTCGACAAAGTTCCAATGTGGGTAAGACTTCCATACCTTCCTCTGCACTTTGCTGATTTGAAACATAGCTTCTCAAATATCTTTCTATCCATATGTTAATAGTTCTTGTTTGCACATTTGTTTGAGGATGATATCTTGTGTTAGGTGTAAATTCTTTGGTGCATTCTATCTCATACTCCCACTCATCTACATTTTTCCACGAGGATTTATTAAATGCAATTTTGTCTGTCTTCCTTGTTAACAATCTGAAAACCCTTTGAGCGGTGAACTTGAGCTGAGTGACATTGATATAGAAATCACAAGGGTGTAACCAACTCATCAATGCTACTAGTTGGTATGTGATAGATCTCCATTCATTGTCATTCCATATCCTTCCTTTCACAACCATCTTTGACCTGTTGAGATACACCTTATTGAAAATAATACCAGTTGTTTCAAACTTTGCCTCAACTTGAAAGATGCGAAATACAACCTCAAGATCAGATCTAAAATAGAAATGGCATAGTTGAGGATCAGCAAAAAACATTGTATAACTGTAATAAATACTCCACCCAAATCTGAATATTGAACCTACAAACAGTAGTTCATTTTGAAGGAAGTATGTGCACTCTTTGATCCCTAGCATTAGTGCATATTGATCACCCCAAAATGTTTCCAGTATGATAGTGGAAGTTGCATTTATGACATGTTTTTCCATATTAGAAAAGTTACTAATATACTTTCTTCCTTCCCCTTTTAATCCTTACCATGGGTCGTTTCCTCAACAATGTAACCACATCAAGTTCCTTCCCTTTAGCTACTGGTTGTGAAAATTTTGAAATAAGGAATACAAGACATGAGCTGATTACTTTCTCATAATTAGGAAAATTCAAATTCCTCTTGTGTTCCATCCATCTACATAAGTACTCCTTTCCTTGTCATGGTAGTGATTGGTGCTATCACATAAGGAAATCCTTGTACAAAAATTATCCTTATGACCCAAGTAACAATGGTGATAAGCCACATGAGGGTTGAGGCCTCTCCATTAGTAGTCTCAAAATAGAAAACAATCCTTCATTGATTGAGAGGCCCACTATAACATAGTTTACAATTGTTAATTTTAGATCAGATTGATAGCAATAGTCAGAAATAACACAATGAACACACAGAACACAAGAGTACCCTAGGAAAACCTCCCTCTTGGAGGTGAAAAACCTAGCAATTAATCTCAGTTTATATTAGGCAATAATCAATATGTGACTTTACAAGTTTACTGCAACACTTGAAGCAATATGAACATCAACATATACACAGCAGTATGATGAACTTATCTGCAATATACTTGACTGAAGATGATTTGCTGCTGCTGATCATAGGACCATTCGCTGATCAAGGAGTCAATTCGCTGACCATGAATGATAATCGCTGCTCCAAAATTAGTTCGATGTTCTTGGAGATGAATTCGCTGCCATAGGGATATGCTCGCTGATCTTTATGATGCAATTTGCTGTCCTTGTAGTTATATTCGCTGATTGGATAATTTCGCTGCTGATCAAGGATGTAATTCGATGTCTTCAATTGTGTATGATGATGAATGAACCTTGTATATATATGTGATCTTAGCCACCTAATTCATCCTAGGTCGGCTCACAAGGATAATCAATTGATAATAATATGATGACCTAAACTTGGCGCCCAATATAGGGTCAGCCCCATTGCATTTACAAGTTACAATGTTCAATATAGGGTTAGCCCTATCCACAAGTTACATCGCCCATTATAGGGCCAGACCAAATTACAAGTTATATTTAATTTTGCACATTTAATGTGACTAAGGCCGATAGGACAATTAGTCACCCACAAGTTACATTATGGGTCACGCCCAATTTTCATATTTGCAAGTTACATACACATATCAACATCCTTAATGGTTACAAGTTACATAATGCGTTTGGGTCCAACCCAATACAAGTAATACTTATATTTGATCCGAACTAGCTATTATTTCAACAACAATACCCATGAATGTATACAAGTAAGCTCGTACACAAGTACTCATACTTGTAATCAAACATACTAAGTCGTGAAATACTATCAAATGGACATAACAATAGTAAACCAGAAATGATGTCAATGGTCTAGCTATAATTACCCACATTGTGATATAAAATCCATTCACAATTATCAAAACTGTTTTGTTACCTTTCAAACTAGCTGGTTTGCATCCTCCTTTATGTCTTGAGCACTAGTTGCATCATTTGCCCATGTAATTTTTTTATACAAACTAATTTCCATCTTTATGGTATATTGGAATCCTTTATCTGGTGGTGATTCATTTTTGAAGATTTCTCTGTGCTGATTTTGAAAGCATTTGAAAAACAAAATGAAGATTGTATTGCTTACCACAACTTGAAATGTTATGCATGCTCTCCAAAACCAAGCAACTTGCTGCCTCAAGAATTTGTAGTGTCAAACACCCTAAAGTGATTATCTCCACATGGCAATCACTCATACTCTTGTCTTCATTTGTGGGATTTGGCTCCAAAGAATGATATATGAGTTGTAAACATTGGTCCTTGACAACATGGTTAGAGTACAAGATAACCCATATAAATTTTCTTTCGATATGGATGAGAAAAATGGGAAACTCAATGGTAACATAAAAGCCTTCATTTATTTTAACCCTTGTAACATCACTTGGATCCCACTTGCAAGAGTAACCTTGAGTTTGTAATAGAAAATACACATTCCTAACTTTGCAAATTGTATCTCTTACTCTCACCTACATTTTAGCATGCTCCCTTTGGTGACAAAATTTTTGTATTGGCATAAAGAAAAGCAACAATTTTGAAATTTTCAATTTATTTCCATACCCTAGGTTGTCAACAAGGATTCATCCTCTATTGCCAAACTCAAAGGTGGGGAGACATCAACATGCTTCCATTATGCTTTTCTAATACAGCTAAAAATTGATAATCCTAATCGATGAAGTGATTTTATAAAATGTTGTATTCAACCCATCAAAAATTTTAGTCTTCAATTGTCTTATTTTCACAAATGGATCCCACATTATTATGTATTAACAAATTTGAGCCTTTGGAGAATGATCTATTTTGCATGCTCTCCATCATGACAAGAATTTTGCGGTAACATAGAGAGTGAACTACTGCAATTACGAACACCAAAATCAAACAACTTGTCATGCTTGTTAATGGTAACTCCATAGCTGTCCCAAATCACTTGTGCCTGTCAAGGAAGATGCTCAACAATCATTTGTGCCTCTAGAGAAGATGCTCAACAATAGGATGTGGATCATCACTCACATGAAGCCCTTGCTCAAAATCAGCTCCCAGCATTGATAAATCAGATTTCGATTTAGGATCTTCATCAAAATCATAAATGCCATCCTCCATGCATACATTGTGCTCAAAATTCAAAACATCGTCATAAATAATCTATCTAAAAATACACAATCAACACCATGGAATTTATCAATCTTAGAAACATCACTTGATAATTTTGAAATTGGTCCCAAAGCTGTTGTTTGGTCCTTTTCTTCACGCACACCCTCAACCTCATGGTTTAGTTTTGTGAAGTCTTGTTATTCAACCTTCACTTTCACCTGTTCTTCGTTATTTTTGGTATTTTCAGCCCTGTTCACAATGTCTTGTGTTTCCAAATTTGTTTGTTCATTCTTTGGTTCATGCTTTGTGATTTCTCTAGCCTCTTTTAATTGTTCTCTTCTCTTTTGATCCCTCTCATGTATTTCTATGAATTTTTCAAATGAAATAGCTGATTTGAAAACTTTTGATTTCTTACTATATTCTCCATACCATTTTGCAGCTAGATGTGAAGCAATAGGAACAATTTATTTTTCTTTCCCACTCTTCTTATTTTGGTCTTTGCCACATTTTCTCCACAATGAGAGCCAATTTATTAACAATTGCAATAAAATTTTGTCTTGGATCTTCCTTGTGCTTCCCTTTTTCTTCTTGAGGCATGGACTCTTCTGATTTTCTATCACTTGGAAAAATCAAACAATCAAACCTTACAAGCTAGCAAGTGTTAGAGTATTCGGGTATTTACTTGATTAATTAAACAATATTTGTTTAATTATTTAAGTTCCCTTTATCTCTTTTACACTTAAGCTAACATTAGGTGCTTAATAATTAATTTTTTTATTAATTATTATGTGCAAGCCTAGGTTTTCTTTTTTAGGGTTTCTTGACCTATTAGAGGTTGGATTTTTTTCCTTTGTATTATTCCATTATCACATTACACATTTTGTGAATATTGAGCTCTCATCTTTTTGAGCATATTTTCTGTGTATTTGTTTTTCTGTTATTTGCTTCCTTGCTTCTCCTTGTAACAAGTTATTCAGCTTGCAGAGATCATTTGGGCTCCTGTGGTGTTGTATTTCTCAACTCTCACAACAAGATCTTAGCTCTGATACCACTGTAATAACCCTTACTGCAATTTTATATCAGATTTAAAACATAAACTCTAAACCAACTCATATTTGCAAATTACAAATAACGATTAAATCAGATATACCAAAAATTCCCCAAAATACTATTTAACACTTTGAATCTTAATGGAGACACAAATAGATGATTTTAACACATTTTGGCAATATATTCCACACAAATTATTACTGATAACAGTCCACAGATCTGCCACCAAAACATTACAAATAGACTCCCAATCCAGAGATCAAATACATCAAATACTCACTGAAACCTTCACACAAAATCTCCAAATCACAAACATGAGTTCAAAACAGAAATATATATGATATATAGCTTCTCACAACATCAAATACATTATGAAATATGCTGCTAACAGCAGAAAACAATCTAGATCTAAACTGAATACAAAACCACACTAAAACTCATACAAACACTTGAAACAACACAAAATTGGTTGAGATTGCCACTGGAGACCCTTAGACACACTGCCTGCAAGCCTCATATCTCCCTGGTTTATCAGCCTAGAAAATCACACCTTCATTGGTTTATCAGCCTCGAAAGGAAAACAGCATAGGCTAGTTGAAATGACGAAAATCACACCTTGAATCCAAATGTTGCCAAAATATTCCTTAAATCACAACAATAGTTCAAGGATAGAAAGGGCACCAAAAATCCTATGCCCAAGTTGGAATATTTCCAACTCCATGCTTGAAAACTGCTAGTTTGAATTTACCCCTCACCTTCTGCAGTTCTAATGGAAAATTGCCATTTACCAACAAATGTCAAACTGTTGCTAAAAGAAGCCTTTTCCAAAAGCACATGCCATAACTTGAATATTTAATTCTAAATAATATCTTGTAATGATAAATATTATTTTTTATTTAATTAAATCATCAAAAAAGATACTATTTTTCAGTCTATCCAAAAGTACTAATTTACTATTTTTGGACAATCGGGCTTACAATAAATAGTAAGCATTATTTTTGGAAAGGGGACATTACATGAAATGCCTCTATGATGATCTCCTTGTTCTCTTCCCATTAGCAAGCTCTTTTTTGTTCTTAACGAAAACAAGTGGCTTTCTACTACAAAATTAAGGACAACAGTATGAAATGGAGAAGCAAGTGGCCTCCATGACCCCCTTTCTCTTCTCAAAGGATGTTATGTTAAAGACAACTCTTACATGTACTTACTCCCACTCGTTTATATTTTTCTATTTTATATGTGGCATAGATACACCATCCTTTCTTGGACACGTTTTTATTTCCATTCCAAGAATGGCACACAAACGGACTTTCACTAGGCTATGAATTTATAACTCTAATCACATGCACAACACAGCTAAATATATGTCCCACAACCTGAAATTTGTCGTATCATTTCTACATGCCTCCACAAAAATGAACTTGGGTCATGTGTGAAGGAGGGTTAGATGATGGAGCTAAAATATAGCTACCATTGCAAAATTGTAATCCATACAGGTCTGCAAGTTTGAAAAACAAACATTAAACAATATATTATAAAATCCAAACAAACAAAACTCCAACGGTTTATAAATCAACAGTTTGCATCTAATAAATTCGATATTTGTTTATACTAAAGTTTGATATACAAAAGAAAATGTTTAATATTATAAATATTAAATTTTTTAATGAAATACTTGGAGTTATGAGTCAAATTTTTTATTTTAATTTGCAATTATAATCTAGAGACACATTATTTCAATTTCATTCAAACCAACTTCACATGCTTCATCAAAAAAAATATTTTCATTCAATTTAAAAAAATTGTCAACAAGAAATTTCAATTTCATTCAAACTCCGAACGTACTTCACATGGAGTTTGTTTCGTGAGTTCAAATTATCAACAACAGGTAAATTGTTAATATCCTTGTTTTGTTGTCTTGGAATGCAATCAACAGTAGTCAAACTCGTCACTACAAGCAACATAAAATATTAAAATGAAAAAAAAAAAGAGCTTGTTATTGTAGGTATGTTTGTCGATGCGCCAAAAGCTCGAGCTATCACCACCCACTACAAATGCCAAACTTACCCAAATCCATGGGAGGCGGTTAAGCCATGTCGCAAACCTCGAACGAGGTGCTGATCACCAAGTCAACAATTTCCCCCTCAGAACCGACTGAGGCTTCCGCACCAACAGAATGAAGGAGACCTCCCGAGATTCAAACCTGTGACCCAAGGCTGTGATACCAATTGTAGGTATGTTTGTCGTTGCACCAAAAGCTCGAGCTATCAACGCCCGCTACAAACGCCAGACTTACCCAGATCCATGGGAGGTGGTTAAGCCATGTCGCGAACCCCGAAGGAGGTGCTGACCACCAAGTCAACAATTATGTTGTCCAAACAACACAAGTTATGTCATATGTTGTGTATTTAGACATTCGAATAGTAGAGAAGACTATTTCATTTATATTTGTGTCTATTCATCATTATTATTTCTTCTACCTTTGCCTCTTTCATTCTTCTTATGGCAACATAAAATCAATAAAATGTTGATGTTTAGGGTTTTTTACAATCAGTAAGTTGAAAATAAGTCAAAATACATGCATACATCTAGAATCATGACAAAGTCACATAGGAATCACCACATCAGCATCAAAACTGCCTAGGTTCATATGTTGTTTACTAAAAATGTTTTGACCATGAAAATCTCAAACCCTATTCAAATCCACAGATTTCAAATTCGATTCTAATTCCAAGACATTTCATACTTAAAAACAACCTGGCTTTTTGCAGTTTCAGCAACATGGTGTAAAAGCAATACAAAGAAGTAAGCTTTGGTGCAGATCTAACAATCTACACACAATATATAAGCTCAGACCCTCTATGTGCACAGATAGAAATGTTTGTCAAACGAACTTTCACCCTAATAGTGTCTAAAGGCAAATGTCTAGCGATCATTGAAAAAACCCACTAAAAGCCTAAAAGAATGTATGTGAAAGTTGGTAAAGAGATGTAAAGGGGAGCAAAAGTAGTGCAGAAGTCCTACAGATGATTGTTGAAGCGATCCAAGAACTCCATTTTGTAAGTTGCAATATGCTAGGAGAGCTGAAACATCAAGTAATGTAGGACCATGATCTTGCAAACAAAAATTGTAATGTGAATGTCCAAGGCTAAAAGGAATTTTCAGGATACAGTTACAAACACATACAAATAAATTAGCAAGGGATTCACCAAGGCATTAGAATCCCAAAATGTATGGACAAAGATCCTAAAACCACAAAAATTGCTTGTGAACAATGCCCCAAGACCCAAAGGATTATCCCTGATAGCAGCACCACACCCTTTTGGAAAACTAACATTTTTTAAGAAACACAACTGATTTCCCCAAAAACAGGCACAAAGGCTGCTAGCTGTCTTCTAAATGGGAAGGATTGACAAGAGAGAAGGAGGCAGAACTTCAAATAGATGGTAGTCCCTGTGAATTAGGGTATGCCATCACTTGAGGTTAGACATAATTACAAATAGCCACTACAACTACTAGGTAATAAGCACAACAAGAGTGTGAGGCAGCTCAATTGATGGTGAAGAGTTTATTTCTCCTTTTCTCCTCCATGGCATTTTTTCCAGCCAGAAACAAGGGAGGCATGATTTCCCATTTGTGGCAAGCTGTTTGTTACTAATGTTTTGTACATGGAGCTCTGTAAATAACATTAAGGCTCACATGGCAATAATTAACACATGGTTATAGATCTTCGACACTGTACTCTTGGAGGAGATTTTGCATTGCCTTTCATGATGGCACTCAGTATTGTACGGTCATTGCAGTCATGCTTTGAAAACAGATAGGTCTATACTTCAGGCTAGCAAGTCTATCTGGCTCACTGTGAACTTCTTTGACAATGAATGTAATAAATAATTTACTTCTGATTTCTTAGTTGGTGGCTGCAGTGACACATTTTGGATCAGTTTTTTATCTGGACCTGGCCCGATCCCATCTTTAATGGTATTTTATACTTCTCACTTGACTGATACCGCTGGAGTAATTTCATCATCAGGAGCCAATTACTACACGTATTCTTTAATTGGGCTATTGAAAAAAGGAAACTGATCCGGTAAAAGCAAAAACCATAATGATGACCTTGGTTCAAAGGTCCAAACTCTGCTGGCCATGCTTTTCAAACTATGTTTCTTGGTTGAATGCCATTCTGATTTTGATAGAGCATTTTTCACATGGAAGGTGTGAGTATACATATAAGGCCAAATATAGCCCGTCATCAGAAGTGATGAAGAAAAGAAAGAAGGTAGTCCAAGGGGTTCGGCTGCCAGATTCATGGAGAAACTAGAGCGAGATCCAGGTTTAAATGTCCATCGCTGCCAAGGCAGCATATAACTCCACTATAGACACCGGGAGATTGTTACTTGAGCATATTACCATATTTACATACATTAAGAATGCTTCATAACTTCACCCTAAAATTCAACAAACTGAATAAGAAATGCTTGAAATTATGATTGCATAGACCTTGCCTGTCATTAGGCTAGCCCAAAAATCTATCAAATTTGCCCTCCCAAACAAATAAACAAAAGCGAAGCGAAAAAATCAGACTAAGATCTTATGTACCCTGCTCATTGCTAATGGCAACGCAAGAAACAAAACCTGGAAAAAATGGTAACCCAAAACTTACATGTTCAAATAATAGACCTCCCAACTGGATACCAACTCTGAAGGTTTAAGCCCAAAGTTGATGCAGAATGTAAGACCTGTTTCACATTGAAATCGCATTTCATTCTTCTACAGATGATGAAAGTAAATAAATAAAAGCAAATGCTACTTCTACTACTAATAATCGTAAACAACAAATCAGAGACATTTCTGTAATGTATCTTCCTCATCCTCCAGCGCAAAGCCATTTTGAGTAAACTCTGTTTTGATCTGTTGATCCATCACTCTGTCAATGAAATAGACGCTGAAAACAGAAGGGACTCGATTCTCTTCCTCACTTATTGCAGAAAAGAGACGGATGCCAGTATGAGTGACTATTGCCCCAATTAACCAGGCGCAAATGTGAGAAAATAAGCGCGGGAAAACCAAATTGTTGTTATTAATGCGTGGCCCAATTTTGATGGTATAGCCGCGTTAGAGATTTTTGTGTAAAAAATAATTAAAATTTTAGCAAGGCTAGATTAGATAAGTAAAAATTATAAAACTATAACTAAATACATATTTAATTTATATATAATTTAAAACATATATATGTTAACATTTAAAAACAAATTTAAGTAAATAACAATAAAAATTGTTTGACGTGAAATTTAGACTAAAAATGATAATGGTGTGACACCTTATTTGAAGTTAGTTGGCCACTTTATTTTTGTGGGAAACCTACTCCTATATATTTTTTAGACCTTTATCCCAATGAAAAAGTAGTTAAAATACTAGCACTTGTATCAAAAGGAGGTGCAATTCAAAGAAAGAGTGATAATAATTTATAGTATGGCATAATAAACATAATCAACAATTGAAATATAGTGTAGCTTTTTTATAATATAAGGAAACAATTAATTTATGAAATAGATTATAATGAATAGATTTGATCTTTGACCATATATGTCTTCTCTGTTAAGTTTAGGGTTATCGACTAATCAGGGTTAGGTTTAGTGTTAAGGTCAAAATTAGTGTTAAGGTTGGGGTTGGGGTTGGGGTTAAAGATAAATTTGGAGATAAAGTTAGGGTTTGTTTAGGATTGAGTTCAAGATTATGGTTAGAAATTGAATCCCAGTTACCATTAGGTTTAGCATTAGAATTAAATTTGAGAGTTGGGGATATGTTTAGGGTTAGGGTCAAGATTGTGATCATATTTAGGATTGTAGATAGAACCATAACCTTACTTAGATCCTAACCATAATATAACACACATTAACTCTAACCATAATACTAACCCTGCCCCTAATACTATTTGAATCCTAACCCTAACACTACCTATAGGCTTAATTTAATCTTAGGAACACCAACTTCAATCCTAATTGAACCCTGATGCTAACCCTTGTGCTACTTCAACTCAAACCCTAACCTCGAGCATTATTCTAGAATGGTAATCTTGTGCTTGAATCATAACACTAACTCTAACCCTTAATGAGCCTTGTACTAACTATAACCCTAACCCTAACCCAAGCTTAATTTTAGAATAGAATCCTTAATTTTAACCAACCCTTAACTTAAGTTAACCTTAACTCTAAACCTTACTATAATTAAAAATGTTACACGTTATTTAATTTTGGTATATATCATTTAATATTTACACTAGATTGAGGATCACAATTCAATTCATAAAAGATGGTATTTTACATATTTTAATAAAATAATTTTATACATTTTCCAATCATTTTTTATTGTAAAATAATTTTTAAATCATTTAAATCTTAAATATTTTTTATTTTTTATTCTTAATAATTCTTTTCAATTTTATAATATTAAATACAACCTATAAATATAAAGGTTTTCAAGCTAAAATAGTTGTATTAAAGAAGCAAAATACAATCAACATATAATATATAGTATAATGGCCCAACGATGATTTGAACCTTGGTGGCAATTTTACCAAGTGTTTTAACTACTTGAAATACAGAAGTCACCCATTTTCTAACTATTTTTTATTTCATGAATGATTGTTTTTACTTTTTAAATATTATTGTAAGTAATTTACTTTTATAGATACTTATTTAATTCAAATTTAAATATAAATTGTAGTATTTGTCATCATAGTTTATAATAGATTAGGAAAAATTATGATTTAGATAGTATTATTAGTACTTGTCGTTAGCTAGCAATACTCTTGTAATGAATTTTTTTTTTTATGCTTAAATGGTTATTAAAAAAAATTATTTTGACCAATCATAAACAAATATTTTTCTTTCTTTTAAATTTTTAAATTTATTTTAAAGTATAATCAAATAGATCTATAATCAAATAAAATAATAAAAGTATAAAATTGTATAAAATTTGAAGGAATATTTTTTTTTAATAATAATTACATAAGTAAAAAAACTATTATGTTATAATAAAATAAATTACTATTTTTATTTAATTAATTTGACTTAATAAAATTATTATCTGTGAAGATTATTATTATTTATTATTAATTTTTATTTTTATTAATATTTAATTTTTTATATAGTTTTGTTTACACATTTTTGTTTATTGTGTTTTAGTTTTTAAAGTAGATTTAGATCTAAAACTATTTCAATTATTTAACTTTATTTTGTGAAATTAAAAATTTATTAAGATTTCTTTAATTTGTACTATTTTTTCTAGTAAAATTTTAATTATTATGAACTAATTATGTTTAATTTTTTTAAAATATAATCATAATTATTATTAAAACTATACTAAAAACAAGGCAAGTACTAGCCACTATGTGGCACTTGTTATATTATTATATTATAATTACCATATTAATATATTTTCATTAAAACTATACTATTATTATTTCATAATATATTAGTCGTATTATTATGATTATAATATTATTTTATTATAATTAATATTATCTTATTATTATATTATCTTTTTTTTATCGATAAGAACCTTTTTACTAGAGCTTACTCCAAACCATCTCCTTATCGCTCCACTTGTACTCCTTATCACTTTGAACCATCTCCTCATCACTCCACTTGTACTCCTTATCACTTTGAACCATCTCCTTATCCATTTGATCTCCTTATTACTTTGATCCAACTCCAACTTGTTTGTCGTTTACCCGTCACATTACATTGCCAAACTCAGAATGAGGTATTAACACCTCGAGGCCATTTCATCTGCACCGACTTTAATTTCGTAGGTAGTGAACATTGGTGAGGCATTAACGCCTCTGCAGCAAGATCTCCAATCGTCGGTTAGGGGTACCACTGTAGCAGCATTGTGGGCCAAGAACACACGACACGGCACATATGGATGATCACCAACGTGGGGGCACAAACAAGCGCTCAAGCAGGGGCTCAAACAAAAGACCCACTATCCACAATGGGATGCAACATACCATTGCACTACGGGGTCAACCCCTCTTATTATAACACGCATCTAGCAATCAATATATTACATTTTATTATTATATCATCTTCTACTACTATATTATAATATTATTAAATTTGAATATTTTTATTAAAGTATAATTAATATTATCTTTTTTTTTTGCTTGGTAATGGGTCGAAGTCAAATCGCTTTTGACTGGAGCTAAAAACTGGTGAGACCACATTTTTTAGGGGCCTCATCCTCATATTTGTTTGGCAATAACACCCTTATATCTCCTTGTGTCATCATGTCTTCCACGCCCAGGCATCACCTTATCTCTCCATTGCTTGTGTGTGGGACACGTGGGACTCGAGCAGACTCGAAACCAAGACCTCACATGTAGGAGGCGCACAGCTAATTGTTGCATTGTGGGGTCATCCCCAACTAATATTATCTTATTATTATATTATCTTATAATGTTTTTTAATATTTTACACAAATCTCACTCGTTAAAAATATATAAAATTATCAACCTAACATTAAGCTTTCTTGACTTAGTTTATTATTGCTCATAAATTCTCTTCCTCCATTGTACCTTTCCTCATATCCTTATATTTGTCAACCAATTTAAATTTGTTAAATATTCATTATTTTAAGATTAAAGTAAGAGAAAAAATTTTAATTAAAATATATAACACTTTTCTTCCTTGAATATTTTTGTCGTCCTTACTCTAGCAGGTTAATTAATTGACTAGGGGTTTATTAATAAACGACTCACCCTACCCCCATAGAATTGTAGGGTATGGAACTGCAGTCAAGCCCTGAAATTCTATGGATGAGCTTATTAATTAACTGACTAGGGGTTTATTAATAAACGACTCACCCTACCCCCATAGAATTGTAGGGTATGGAACTGCAGTCAAGCCCAGAAATTCTATGGATGAGCTTATTAATTAACTCAAGGTAATGTCTAAATTATTGTCTTTATCATTCAAGGTTACTCACGTAATGCATTGGCATGCCCTTTCATCCCTTACCTATCCTTCCTTCAAATAAAAGAATATTGTTACATTGAGGGCAAAGTTGCTCATGTGAGTCGAAGGTGTCTCGTATTGAGCATGCAACTCAAACCCCCCAATCGAGGGGGTGGGATTATAGCTTAGTCCTATTGTCCTTCCTTCTAGTAGAAAATAATATTGTCTTGTTCTAGCTTGAATTAGATACGTAATATGAATAGTGGATAGGGATCCTCACGCCCTACCCAGAGGGACCCATGACTAGGGGTGAAGAGGGGAAAACAGATTTGAAAGGTAAACTGATCAAAACATAACGAAATAAACATGCAGAATGCTAAAATATCATTAAAAAACCATTTCACCTTGCTATTTTACCTTCTCCTTCGGATTGAGCTTGATGAAGTGAAGGTGCCCCTTGATAATGCTCCACTTGATGTGCTCATTTGATTGCTAGATGTGGATGACTCTCCAATATTGTGCACAAATGATAAGGATGAATGATCAAGTTGCCAAGATGATTTCCTAGGCTCAAAAGGGCAGCATAAGCTTACTGGATTTCAAGATGTTTTGAATGAAGGGATGGAACCCTATTTTATAGGAAGAGGAGAGGAAAACGAATGGCTAGGATGAATTCGAGATGAAGGGCTACGATTTACTTGTGAGCTCACACAAGCTCCAAGAGCAGGTGTGGAGACCAAGAAATATGCCCTAAAGGCATTTCGTATCTCCACACTCTACAAGATGCATTGGAGGAATTAAAAATTCTCCAAAAACAAATATTATGGGGATTAGAAGAATAAAAAGGAATTAAAAATTCCTTGGGAGAGGGAAATGCCTAGAGGAATGTGAGATTTCGAAAATCTCATATTCATCTAGAAAAAGAGCATTTCAAGCTAGTGGTTGGATGAAAGGACAAAGAGTTGACTTTGTGGCTAATCATGATGATTAGCCATTAACGACTCATTAGGAGAGGGATCAGAGGAAATGTTAGGTGGGATTTATATTTGTAGGAGAATTTGACTAGGAGAGAGAATGAGTGGAGGGAATTAAAAATTAGAAGAATAATGTTAAGTGAGTTTAGGGAGTTTCTAGAAGAATTTCTTAGGTTAATGATGAATTAAGAAGATGATTTGTAGGAATCATGTAGGTTAACTAATTAATTGAAATTAATCAGCTAAGAGGAAGATTTGTGAGGATTTGATTTTTTAGAAAAATAAAGAAAGGGATTGATTTATTAAATAAATCAATCACATGCTATAGTGACAATATTAATTATATTTAATTAATATTGAGAAGAATTTTAATTAACATAATTAATTAGTTAATTATGTGAGGAATTAAAAATAATTAAAATAATTATTTTTAAGTGTCTACAAGGGGATTCAGCCTACAATTCTATGGGATAGAATTTTAGTCAAATCTTATGAGTATCCCACCCCCCAGTGCTTGTCCTTCCAGAAAAAAATAATATCTTGTCTTCCTCCTATCTAATCAAGAAGATTAGTGTAGTAAATATAGGAGTTGAGAAAATACAACACCACAGGAGCCTGAAGATCTTCTGCAAGCCGAATAACCTGTTACAAGGAGAAGCAATGAAGCAAAATCTGAAGAACATACAAAACACAGAGAATATGCTCAAAAAGAGAGAGCTCAATATTCACAAAAATATGTAATGTGATTCTTACAATGAAAAGAAAGAACTCAACCTTTAATAGGTCAAGAAACCCTAAAAAGGGAAAACCTAGGTTTGCACGTAATAATTAATTAAAATAATTAATTATATGCACCTAAAGTTAGCTTAAGTGTAAAAGAGATAAAGGGAAATTAAATAATTAAACAAATAATGCTTAATTAATCAAGTAAATACCCGAATACTCTAACACCCCCCCTTAAGCTAGACTTAGGGAGAAGCTAAAACCTAGAACAGCTACTGAAAGCAATAAAGATGGGTCCCGGCAACAAGGCCTAATTACGTACCCAAATACAATGAAATCTCTATGAAACGGAGACAAAGGAGAAAACCCAGTGGGAAAAAACTCCTCTCCAAAAAGAGATAAAAGTACACCACTTAAGCATGAAGAACATGCAAACTCTATTGAAGAATAACTGCTGATCTGAAGAACATCCACTGAACTAGAACATGACCAGGTAGAGAAGACTGTAATCTACATGAGTGCCCTCAAATGACACTACTCGAATCAGGAGGCAAACAAGGCAAAACAACTGAAATCGAAGATACAGATGGCATGAGAAACCAAAGCCTGAAGAGCTGATCAATCGAACCACGAAAGCATTAGAACCAACAGGATAAACCTCCCCATAATGCGGAAGTGGGAGAGGGACAGGAACACTGAAAAGGACATCCAAAAACAACTGCATGACGAAGAACCAAGAACATCAAAGGTGCTGAGACACATCATCATGAGGCGAATGTCGTGGAAGGAACACTCACTTGACAAAGGAAGATGGCAAACAAAGGGAAACATCAACCCCCTCATGGCACTTGATCAACAGTGCATGTACAACGAGACACAAAATATGCAAGATTCCAAGTAAACAATGCATGATGGCACTTTATCTCAGTGTGTTTGCATAATTACAAGCTACAATGATAAGTAGACTAGAAATAGAAACGAGAATCAAAATAGAGACACCCTACTCAGAAAAGAGATCCCAGGACTTGAAACAACCACGATATCCACCAGAGTGCTGAAAAGAAAAAAATTGAATAAAATATGCATGGAGCATAATCTGGAAATAAAACCCATTTTTATGGAAATTACACAGCACAAGCTTTCCGAAAATATAAATTTTTCGAAAAACGGAGGTCGGATGCCCAGTCTACGTCTCCTGGAGTGCAAAAAAGAGACCTCATTTTGACTGTAAAAAAACACAGTCAAATAGCAAAATTGGAAAAAATTACCAACACCATGAGTTCGGCCTCAGAACCAGCTTTTCGACGCCTATTCCTTCTCGAAAAAATGACTCCGTATGCCCAAGATAGGGCAAAAAAAACCAAACCCCCCCCTGAAAAAGCCAAAAAAGGGGGTCTGGTCGATGTTTGGTGATTCGGTGGCGGCCGGGTGGCAGGGCGGCGACCCGATGGTGGTTGTGGTGGCTGGCCGGAAAACAGGTCGGGCAGGGGCGATTGCCGGGTGGTGCACCGGTGGCAGCGGCGGGCCAGGGCTGAGCACGAAGAGGGCGGAGCCTGGCGGGGAGACCGGCGGCGGCAGGCGGCGATGGGCCTAACAGTCGGCAGTGCAGGGAGGCGGCGACCGGGCGGAGACAGGCCGATGACGAGAGCTGGCCGACGAGGGCCGAAGCGGCAACATGCAGCGACCGGCGAAGCGCCAGTAAACGGCGGCACGGGGCCCGAGGGCAGGCAGTGGCAGGGCCGTACTGACACTTGCAGGGGTCCCACGGTACCCTGCGTACCGTGGGAACCCCCAAAATTGTTTTTTTTTTTTTTGCCAAAAAAAAAAAATTTATCTCTTTTTTTTTCACTTTTTTTGAAAGATTTTTTTTTTTAAAGAAAATTTTGGCCTGCATGTCGTAAAAAGGAAAAAATAAATAAATTTTGAATTTTTTTCTCGATCTGCATGTTAGGGCCGTACGACCTGGATCTAAAAAAAAATTGCTCCCAGAGGCTCAAGAACCAAAATAGGTCAAATTTTATATGACAATAGGGGTTTTCGGGCCTTCTGAGCACGATGGTGAGGTCCGTTTAGGCCCAAAGTGCTCAGAAAAAAAGCAGAAACCTTAGGTACACAAAAAAAATCCTGAAACCCCAGATCTGCTTCCAAAGCCAAAAATCTCAAAACAAGAACAGGCAGCTGCAAATCCAGCTCTGATACCATATAGGAGTTGAGAAAATACAACACCACAGGAGCCTGAAGATCTTCTGCAAGCCGAATAACCTGTTACAAGGAGAAGCAATGAAGCAAAGTCTGAAGAACATACAAAACACAGAGAATATGCTCAAAAAGAGAGAGCTCAATATTCACAAAAATATGTAATGTGATTCTTACAATGAAAAGAAAGAACTCAACCTTTAATAGGTCAAGAAACCCTAAAAAGGGAAAACCTAGGTTTGCACATAATAATTAATTATATGCACCTAAAGTTAGCTTAAGTGTAAAAGAGATAAAGGGAAATTAAATAATTAAACAAATAATGTTTAATTAATCAAGTAAATACCCGAATACTCTAACAGTAAATAGATTCCTCCCACTTGTGCCCCCTCTCTCCTCCCATCTCGAGTCACAATAATCTACCTCCCACAATGTTGGGACTTCCAGCCCTCCCACCACGTGATAATTAGTGGGTGGGAGGAGATAGATTGGGGTGGGTGGGTTGTTAATACATAGATAACAAATGGATTCATTTGTTGTTCACGTATTAAGACCCACACCTCCTCTTGTTTTCTCGGAACCCTTTAATTTCGTTTATCGGCCATTAGCTTTCATTCGAGGAACCAAGACTAATAATCCAACACTCCCCAACTACAACCAGAAATCTAATTGATATATGTACGACATAGAGTAGATGGATATATGGGTGTGATCTCAGATGTAGGGATAGGGACTATCAACTATCGCCTAGTCGCCCTCAACTATATTTTAGTCAGCCCCCCCCCCCCCCCCCCCAATTCCCTATACCATATAGCCGAACCATCAAGCCCGATGGGGACCAGTTGGGCCCTCCCCTCCCTCTATATAGATTGAACCAGGAGTGACCAAACAATATTGTGGTTTGAGGTTTGAGGTTCATCCATATAGTTGAGCCTCCTCTGTCGGGGGAGTGCCAACTGGAACCAGAACATAGTTGTAATGCTGGCCAAAATACCCTAGAGAAACTAACCATCTAATATGCGAAAAGAGAATAATTTTTTTTTAAACATCTACTAATGCAACACAAACAACTATCCACACATATGCATCAAACATCCATTAACATGTCCATACACATAATCTTCATCACTTAATTACAAAGCATGATACACAAGCAGAATTAAACACAATACATCAATAACTTCCCTAGGGTAAATCAACGCCATTACTTAGTCTATCCATAAATAATAACATCATGATCACTTATATAAATCATTTCCTACTAACTCTATTATTATTTGTGCAATGCATGTGATCATTCACTATCCTATAGTATGAATACATCCATTTATTATGCATGCATTAACCATCCCATTAGGTTCCTTTTAAAGCACTGATACCAAATGTTCCTAAAAGCATAACAATATATCCAATACCATTGTTACCATTAATGAATCAATATCCAATATACACATGATACATCATTATGTTCACCTAGTAATATCTACCATTTCACATGAGTATAATATCCATTTACATCAAGGAGCATAGCTCACAACTATCAATACAGTTACATCAATCTACTACAATTGTCCATCCATAAGCTATAGAGATAATAGATCCACATCCACGCAAGAGCATCCAATGAAGAACATCCCAATAGAAGAAGGCATCAAACCACCTAACCATGTGGAACCACCCCCCCGTGCTAGGAGATGACACAAGATCCCACTCTCACTTTAGATTTAGGTTGACACCTAACAGCCGAAGGATACAACACAATACTATCACAAGGATGCAAATCATGAAGCACAAGACCACTGACATAAAATCTCCAGAGGTAATATACCAAATCATGACTCAAGGTGCTATGACTTACATGTAGGGAAAAGAGTGTCATCACATGTGACAAAAGGGAACCCGGGCACCTATCCGGACCATCCTAGATGCACATGCGGAGCCATCTCAACCTTGATGGAGTGAGGGAGATTAGTTTACCTGGGTTACCAAGGCCTTCCCAATCCTACCTCGGATTTCTACCATTGGGCAAGGCAGAGGGGCCACCATAACCTTTTCTTATCTTATCAAGATGACGTATTCTACCCAACCCTCAATTTATTATTTCTTATCACTTGATTACAAAGTAAAAACTCCCAATGAGATATTTTGATGATCTAGACTTTGAGTAACCTGGTTGTCTACTCCATGCAACCCTAGTCGCTCACTTGGAAGCCCACTCCCCCTAGAATGCACCTATACCTTAGGGTTAGAACGCATGACATAAAATGCCACTACATGACCATGGGCTCACAACAAGTCAAGACCTGGTAAACCAAGGTCTCAAAACAAACCAATAACCACAATGCATCATCACAACCTCTTAAGCAACCAATGAGCCCAGTTAGAAACAATCAAATATAAACCAAATACAATCCAAATTGATCAGTAATCAGTCCTAGAACAACTCAAGAGTCCAAATAACAACCTCTAGAATCTCATAAATCTGACACAAAAAACCCAGAAGATAAAAACAGACAGATTAGCGCATATACTATGTAGGGTAGTGCATTTGCTAGATACTACAACGCTTTCATTAAGTAGTTAAGCGCATATGAATACTACAATAGCGCTTATGGAAGACAGATTAGCGCTTTTATACATTTCCATAGCGCATATAATAAACAGAATGGCACATACAAAGAACACGATAGTGTATATGATAAAAATAATAGCACATTTAAGAAAAACAACGACGCATATAACAAAATAGTGCTTTTGATCGACGTTGTAGCACATACGAATCAGAACTCGAAAAACAGAAATGGAAGACTTGCAATCGAGCCAAAATGTAAGGACCTGCTTGTCTTAACCCTAATTTAACTTGCATAATTTGAATTGTACTTACCATCTAATTAAATTCCATTAAATGCACATGCGAGAGTTAAGATAACTGACATACATGCAATTAAATAAGTGAAACTTAACATTCATACGGAGCACATCTAACACGCAAAACTTAACATGCATCATAGTAAAAGGAAAGTAAAAGTAAAGTTTGCATAAATTATTACGAAATTAAATTAACATGCAAAATGCATAACTATTGCATGACGATCAAGTTAACTAACTAAAAAATAAATGCGATCATGCATGCATACGTGAAAATAAAATTAATCAACGGAAAGTAAATCATGCAAGGAAAGATGCATGTTAGTGGGTTAGTAGGTTAGTGGTTTTTTTCTCTTCTTTATATTAGTTACATATTACACGGCGACCTTCTGTTGCATTACATCATAGGATCTTATAAGTCTTTTACATAGCTTTTACATGTGACCATGCTGGTCAATTTACAATAAAGATACAATATACATCATATAATTATTACATAAAATTTATCTGAATTCTTTGTCTCCAAATGTGTCGTCTTTGTTGCCCTCGGACAAACCTCCAACTTGAAAACTAGAAGACAGACATGTATGACCTAGGCGTTTTATCCACCCAACCAAATGAAGCTTATGCTTCTCAGTGCTCATGATAAGCTCTCATCCCTCACGACAGAGTATCCTAGCAAACCGACATCAATATCGGGAATGGAAACCTGTGCATGCATGTAGAACTAACAACCAAACCATTGAACCAACTGCATGTGTTATGGCAGGGAGAAATCGATTACTCGACCAAGTTTTAACCCTATCGAGGTAGGTGTAAACACTCTTCCTTGATTTATCCATAATCAAGCACTTCTTTTTTCATAGGCATCAATCTCAGACAAAAGAATTAAATTAGCCCCTCCCAAGTGATAACATTTATTATTAATTATTGGTATATTTTAATTTTGTCTCAAGATCATTTCTTATATTCTAGCGAATATCCGATCCCTTGCTTTTATATATTTTCATTGATCTCCAATCATATATTATCCTAGATACTCTTCATTATTCGGAATTCCCAATTTTATATATATATATATAATTTCCCCTTTAATCAATTCGATACAGCTAAATTTAAGATTTCCAATCCTTAATATGAACTAGTTAGGAAATGAAGGAAAAATTGACTCAACCACTTAATATAAACAAAATTCCCAAATAAATCTCAATAATATAGCAGACCAGAAATCGACTCAACCCACTAATTTGATCATACTCACAAAAAGATTGGACCGTAATAGCCCACAAATTTACAGAGAGAGAGGATTATGGGTCGCCTGGGTTCCTTCAAGAGATCAGACAAGCTATCTCTACAGACTAAGTTGATATAACAGGAAACTCGGCAACCATACAATATGAGATAAACAAGAAATTAAAATAAAATATGCCCAGCCCAAATCTTGATGAGAGGGTCCAATGAATTCACCTCACCCAGCCGCTGATCTGGCATCAAAACGTGGTGAAGAGAACATGTAGAGGACAATCTCTTTCTCCACCACCGAATTTGGCGAAGTCGTGGTGAGGATAGGAGAGAAAGCAACCTCCTGCAGCTGAACAAACTAACCCACATCGCCTTCTTTCCACTCAGCCAGGCGTGGGGAGAATAGGTAGAAGGCGTGAAAAGAAGATGGACAGGAGAGCCGTGGAAAAACGAAATTCCTGCTGAACCCACATCGCCTCCTACCAAAATTTGCTACCCACCGCTTTGGTGATGTGGATGTGCAGAGAAATAAAGATAGGGCAACTCTTCACATTTGCAAGCAGCTAACTAACTCTGTATCGCCTCCCTTACATTCATTCAAGCAATACAATTTCGCAAAAAAACAAAATCTACAGTATCTAAATTCCTCGTGGCACTTCAACGAGGCATGCAGACCAATCAGCTACCAGACCATACATCTTGCAAGTTGTTGTTAAGGAAGAGGGAGGGGGAAATTTAAGAAAATTCTATTCAATCAAAATCTTCCATCTAAATCGAACTCATAGGAATCGGTGAAAAGGAAGATTGACCAACTTGCATTGACAAGAGACAATTTCTTATGAACAACGATACGTTTAGCAGTCGACTCAGCAAAGAAAATAATGGACATGGGTGATCTGCAGAATAAAGAGGAAGGGCTTCCTCTGGCAACCCAATTCAAATTCAGGGGAAAAAGTTTATAAGAGAATTGATCCCCTATATTTATAAACGATAAGGCTAAGATTGAATCAATGCATGTAAGATGCATGAAAAATTAGATAATAATGAGTTAATTATTTTAAAATTTTAAATAATAGAAAACTTAACTATTTGTAGTAATTAATTACAAATGTATGTCGTGTGCATTCAAGGCATAATTCCCTAAAGTCTCACTCTTATTTTCAAAATTATTTTATCTTTTAATCTTTTATTTATTTTCTCATATAATATTTAAACTAAGCATGATTATCATTATTATATTTTCTCCAGTTTTAATAACATCCATGCATGTCTATATTATTATAAATTTTAATTCTTTTATTTTTTAATATTTAAATCCATGCATGCTTATTTTTATTAAATATTATAATTTACTAACTATCATCTTAATTGATTTTCAATTTTTAATAATTCAACTTTCGAATAATCACTTATTATATTTTATTTATTAAATTAAATTCTTTAATTGATTTATTTATTTTAATTTTCCTAAGATTTAATTCATTTAATTATTTAATTTATGTTTGCATAGGGTCCCATTTCATGAGTCGTTGTCGGCGAGCTAGAAAACCCCTCCTCGGTCATATGTCCACCTTCAATGGTCAACCCTGCAACCACCTTGCACTCGACAAAAGAACGTCAAATCATGAAAAAAATGCATTATTAAAAAGTCATCAATAGCATTAAATATCACCAATATCATCATTGATCATATCCAAAAATAAAGAAATGACATTACGCACATTCATTAGCATAATAAAGTCAACAGTATCAGAGTCTGGCAAATAAAAGTAATCTAAAACTTATGTGTCTAAAACGGGTCATGACACAAAAAATCATTGACAATGAATAACCCTGAAAAATATGGTTAATAGGGCGCCAATAGGCCCTTAACCCAATGAGAAAGATAAATCACTTGAACAAGAATCATACAAGGCTCAATCGAGATTTATATATATAGCACAATAGATACAGACATTACTCAACAGCAATCACTGAGAGCCATACACAACAAAACCAATATAAAAACCAAAGCCCTCTATCAATATTTATATCCATTGTATAATAATATTAATCTGAATACATTTCCAAGCCACCCAACCCAAAAAAATCTTTCACAAACACTATGCAGACAACCTTTGAAAATCAAATGCAAGAATCACAAGGATAACATCTCCAACTAGGAACAATAGAAGTGATGGCCAAATAAAATTGATGAAGAGCAATCCAAGTTCCAGCCAAATCCAGCAAAAACTCCAAGCAAGATCTAAAACCAATTTTAAGATGCACAAAAAGATTTCTCCTGGAAGCTAACCCGATAGAGTTTCTAGAAAAGCAATTAAATAGAAAATCATAGCCAAAACTATACAAAATGTTGACCAATAAAAATAATGCATTAAAATATATTTCAAACCTACCATAGCATAAATCAAGGCAAGATAATATAAAATATTATATTTTAAACTTACCAAGCTTGCAAACAATGGTAAAATAGGGTAGGTAGATCAAACAATTATTTTAACCAACCCAAGGGGGTAAAAATAGGAAATAAAATAATATAATCAACCAATATAAATTAAACCTTGGGCAAAATTAAATATAAAGCCCAATAATTAAATAATCAAAGGATATAAACAAACCCACATTAATATTAAAGCCACAACTAAATAATTAAATAAATTATAAATAATCATTAATAAATAATAATAATCTCACATTAACATTAATATTGAATATTAATATCAACTATTAATTTATTTTACTATTTTTTTTAATCGATAACAGGTTTAAGTTTTATATTGCTTGAAAGGAAAATATACATGCCTTCAGTTGCTTTGCAGAGTTCCACAAACTAAAGACTAAATGGGGTCTTGCCCCTACAATAACAAAATGAACCCGAGACAGAATCCACACCAACAAAGCCTCCCATTAAGGATACATTCCTTACAACAGGGAATCCCCACCCCAAAAACCGACGACCTACTGGAAACCAACCTACCGGAACCAGCCAAGGGCTTCCTCCTTGGAGAAGTTGGGGATGGCCTAACTGGGTCTTGCGTCGGGCAACGCCATCCCAACACATGTCATGGTTCCCGATCGCCCACCTCGCAACTCACAACATTCCACGATCTTTACACTCTTCCGCAGGATTTGGTGACGCACCAGCGGTCGCCCATCTTCACCAATTGGAGCCTGCGACTTCACCGGGGTTTGCTTGCCATGTGGTTTCACTCTCTCCATCAGTCCCATCATCTGCACAAAGTCCAACAGTTCCCGCCACCCATTCCTTGCATCCTCCAGCTGGGTTTCCATCGAGTGAGAGGCCGACCACACCACTAGAGGTTGCACAACATCATTCTGCCCGCCTAAGCGCCTCCACGACCCTTGCTCCATTCTCAGACGCACTCCAATCTCCGCGCGTGCCACCACCTCCGCTAGGCCGCTCGACCATTTTGGTCTCAGCACTAGGGACGCCACCCACAACACCTCCTCCTTTGAACTTCCCACCATCAGAGCCAGAGCCATGAATAGGGACGAAACATCCAAATTTGTTTGCGGGCGACAGTCATTGTCCAGGAATTCATCCCCAAACATCAAGCGAACAACCCTCCAGAAATCTTCCTCATCCACCCTAAAAACATTCTTCAAGCAGTTGCTTGAAATTGTGCCTTGAAATGTAGGCATTTGGCCCTGTGTAAGTAGCGAAAAGTTTGCTTCCATCCTTCCCCTATCACACAGCCAAAACACAACACTCACAAGAGTAAATGCAGTCCTCTGTGCAGTGCCAAAAAGAAAATGAGGACCTAAATAAAACAATCTACAGCCACCTCATCCATTTATTTCATCACACACACCACCTCATACCACACATTGCCAACAATCCAAAATTCCATACACTGACATCATTGCACCTGCGCCGCCATTACGCAACTCACTGCCATTGCGATGAACACAAACCACGTGAGCCATCCCCACCCCTCAATCATGTGTATCTAAAACGGTTCACGCATAGCTCATCACCACATCTCGGGTTCCCCTTTCAAACTCAAAGCACCTTCATCCAAAATCTAAGGGATCCAAATCCCTTAAGTCTTCAAAGAAATTAAAATGTTCAGCCAAGGAACGATTTGCACCTACATTCGATAGCACATCAGCCTCAACATTCGCTTCCCTTAGAACATGTGATACTTTAAAATCCTTGAACCCATTCAGAAGGTTATTCATTCTTTTGATATGTTTATCCATGTCCAAGCCTCCATCCTACCCCTAGCAATGCCATTCACCACTAGCTGGGAGTCCCCTTCAAGGTGTAGTTTTTTCACCTCCAATTTGTTCGCCAAAAGAATTGCTTCAATTGTCATTTGACACTCAACTTTGTTGTTAGTACCATCCACCAATCTCTTTGCTCCAAGAGCAAGAATACTACCTTTCTCATCTCGAGCTATGACCCCTGCATTGGAGATCCCGAGATTCCCCCTAGATGCCCCATCAAAGTTGATCTTGATCCATCCGCTGTCTGGTAGAATCCACACATGACTTTTATCACCAACCCTAGGAGGATAAGCCCTCAAAAGCCCATTAGCAGGCCTTAATTTATTTTACTATGATAAACTATGTAAATCCATTAATTTTAATTTAACATTATTAAACTATATAAATCATTTAATTAATTAATAATTAAATCAATCAATAATCATAACACCCAAAGCAATCCAACATAGGACAACTCAAGAAACCGCTTGACACTAAATAAAATCTCACACCAAGACACTAAACTGACAAGGGTAATCAACTTAAACCTAGAGTATAGAATGGGTTTTGCATGTCATCTCCGATCAACTTGCCGTTGGGATGAAGACACGCTCAGACCTGTGAAGCCAGGTGGAGTTGATGTTTGGTACCTGCAAACCTATCATCACCAACACAAGTGCAACAACATATACCATAACATGTATCACAAAATAGATAGACAAGTGAAGAGAATCACAACATCGTATCATGCTTGTAATGAGTGATACGACATCATCTCTATCACGAATACAATAGAAGACACTCACAATCAAGCACTTGCACTATCATAATCATCGTCATACCATAAAAGAGGGTTAGTACATAGTATGATACCATCAATTGCTATATGTAAACATGAATCACACATATAAAATAAGTATGCATTAATCATCAAGCATGAATCCATCATCATAATAATCTATAAATGTCATCATCCACATGTAATCATAATGTCAAATGCAAGCATAATATGTCTATCATCCATAATGAAGCATCCAGATCATAAGTAAATCCATAAGCATCTAATCAAAGCATCAAAAAATAGTCTAAGCTATAACAACATAGTATATCAATGCACAAAAAGGAAAGATGAATTAGGGAGGGGCACTACAATAGCTGCTCTTACTAGACTATATTGCCCCCCCCCCACCCTCCGGAGGGTTTTCCCAGAACCCTCTCATCCCCCTATCTCTATGTGGCTATCCATGGGCCCAATTAGATATGTAGACACATAAAATTGACTAAATTAATATTTAATTAATCATTTCTTTATCGCATGATTAATTTAATTAATCGTATTAACCTACCATTACCTTTAAATTGATTAAATTATATTTAATTAATATCCCCTTTCTACTTCTTCCAAATATTGATTTATTTCAATAAATCAAACTCCTTTATGGAATATTCCATTTTTATCCCTAATCCTAATTAGCTAAATTCATCCACGATTAATTAGGCCAAATTAGTGATTCCTACAAACCTATCATCTAATCCCCTCATTATCCTAATTAATCTAGGGCTATCCCACATTAATGCTTCCCACTTTCGCCAATGAAGGAAATTGGTGAAAATAGAGAATTATGTTCGGGGGCGGTTCGAACGAAGTGGGGTGGTTCGAGCGAGCCCCCCTTCCGAGTTCGAGCAAACCCGCCATTAGACGCGGGTTCGATCGAATCCCAGGTGGGTATGGAGGTTCGTTCGACCCCCTTAAAAATTAATATTTTAAGGGATTCGATCTAACCCCCCCTTTGCTCAAACCCTCTTTACAATTTTTTTTTTTCAAACTTCTATACATTCTGAAAACGACATTTAAATTGTCATTTTCCAACTTGTTTTTTTCTGTCCAGTGGGGGTTAGAGCGAACCCAACGTCAACACCACGTCACCGTGCCCTATCTGTAGTAGCCAGCGCGTCTCACATTTCAACTTTTGACCCACATTATTTCAGGTGCACAAAATAACCCTTTTTTTGTTTAGTAATGTCTTTTTTTAATTAAAATTATTCAAAAATTAATAAATAATTTATTTGTTAATTTATTTGTTAATTTATTTGTTAATTTATTTTTTTTAATTAAATAATTGTATATTTATTGTTTTTCAGCATTCTAGAAAAACGTTTGATAATTTAATGTTTTGATTGAAATTTGTCAATTTGTTTTTAAAATTACATAACTGTATATGTTTTTTTTTTTCAACTTTTTGGAAAAATGTTATGAAAAAATTAGAAAACTAAGGTAGTAAATTAGAACTTAGAAAAACATTAGCAAAAAAATAAAATTAGAAAAATGTTACAAATCTAAATATAATAAATTAAAACGTTAGAAAAATTAATAAATTTTAATTTAAAAAAACATTAGAAAACTTAGATAACAAATTTAAACAAATTAGACAAAATAAATCCTCTACAATGTGACCCCTTTTCACATCCTATTTTACACACAACATGACCCCTTATGACCCCTTAAGACCACATATGCCTCTAATGACACTATACGTTCCCTTAGGACCATAGTGGATCGCATAGTGGACCCTAAGGGTTCATGCGTGCCCCTAACACATGCGTGACCCCTTAGGACCGCATGTGACCCCTTATAAAAGCCTAGTGTGTACGACATACCCCTTAGTCCATTACATAGTATCCTAAGAGGTCATATGTGGTCCTAAGGGGTCACGCATGTGTGACCCCTTAGAACCACATATGACCCCTTATAACATCCTAGTGTACATACGACATTCCTCTTAGGATCACATATGTCCTAAGTGGTCATATGTACTCCTAAGGGGTCACACATGTGTTCTAACACATGCGTGACCCCTTAGAACTGCATATGACCCCTTATAACATCCTAGTGTGAACGACATACCCCTTAGTCCATCACATAGTGTCCTAAGGGGTCACATGTGGTCCTAAGGGGTCACACATGCGTTAACACATGTGTGACCCCTTAGGACCACATATGACCCCTTATAACATCCTAATGTACATACGACATTCCCCTTACGATCACATAGTGTCCTAAGGGGTCATATGTGGTCCTGAGAGGTCATGCATGTGTTGGAACACATGTGTGACCCCTTAGAACCGCATATGACCCCTTAGTCCCACACATAGTGTCCTAAGGGGTCATATGTGGTCCTAAGGGGTCACACATGCATGACCCCTTAGGACCACATATGACCCCTTATAACATCCTAGTGTACATATGACATTCCCCTTAGGATCCCATAGTGTCCTAAGGGGTCATATGTGGTCCTAAGGGGTCACACATGTGTTATAACACATGTGTGGCCCCTTAGAACCGCATATGACCCCTTATAAAATCCTAGTGTGAACGACATACCCCTTATTCCATCACATAGTGTCCTAAGGGGTCATGTGTGGTCCTAAGGGGTCACACTTGCGTTAACACATGTGTGACCCCTTAGGACCATATATGGCCCCTTATAACATCCTAGTGTACATACGATATTCCCCTTAGGATCACATAGTGTCCTAAGGGGTCATATGTGGTCTTAAGGGATCACACATGTGTTCTAACACATGCATGACCCCTTAGAACCGCATATGACCCCTTATAAAATCCTAGTGTGAATGACATACCCCTTAGTCCATCACATAGTGTCCTAAGGGGTCATATGTGGTCCTAAGGGGTCACGCATGCATTAACACATATGTGACCCCTTAGGACCACATATGACCCCTTATAACATCCTAGTGTACATACAACATTCCCCTTAGGATCACATATTACAGATTTAATAATTTTATAATCATATGCCCATTATAAAAATGCAATTACCTCTATTTTTTTGAGATATGGAGTTCAATAACAAACGATGTCAAAAAATTTAGAGAAGTTACATTCCATTTTGTAGATCAATGCCCATGTTTTAGTTTCAAACAAAAAAAATAATTTTGATATACACACAAATATTTATATGTTACAATAAAATATAGGTCTAATTTTTTTTGTTATATATAAAATATTTATACGTTACAATAAAATATTTGAATTTTTTATGTACTCAAAGATTTAAATTTTTTATTTTATATATATATATTTATATATATATATATATATTTATATATATATATATATTTATATATTTATATATATATATATATATTTATATATATATATATATATCTGAAATATATTTTATCTCTCTCTCTCTCTCTCTACAATTATTTATACGTTACAATAAAATATAGGTCTAATTTTTTTTGTTATTGACTTATAAAAATTATATATATCATGTTCTTGAATTTTTTATGTATTCAAGATATATATATATATATATATATATATATATATATATATATATATATATCCATCTCTCTAAAATATATGTTATCTCTCTCTCTCTCTTAAATATTTGAATTTTTTATGTATTCAAAGATTTAAATTTTTTATTATATATATATATATATATATATATATATCTCTCTCTCTCTACAATTTAACTGATTTTAATTTTTAATGTTTTAAATTGAATGCACTTCATGTGTGTGTGTGCTTACGTATTTATTTTAACTTTATGACATACCTAGATAGATGGCATCCCAGGATATACCTTCACAGGCTCCTGATCAGGATCCACCTACACAGGATCCTGATCAGGAGCCACACATTGATGATATAGATCCTCCACACCAGGATCCCTCGTTGCTCGACATTGCTACCATTTTCCAGTACAGTGATCGTGAGCTACATAGGTTGAGGGTCATATTAGATGACCCCCATACTGATGGCGTTTACAAGAGTACATGCACATCCATTTTTTATAGTTTGCAGACATTGAGGGACCGCTTAGTTTCTCACACCTCATTCTCACCTGAGGTTATAGAGGATATTTATAGACAGTTGAGGAGTGAGGTGAGGAGTCCTAATTATTTTGCTGATGTGGTGAGGGTGGTCTCGAAGGAGACCATCAAGGAGAGATGCTTTCCACAATATCTAGAGAAGAGTAAGGTGAGAGGATATCAAATCACGAGATGTATCGACCAACAGGTTGCATCATTGATTTACCCACGCTTCTTAGTTGCCCATGGTCGTTATCCTAATAACGACCAGATACCATTATACTTTGCACGACAGGTATTTGCTGAGGTTCATTGTTAGATGAAACCAAACTACCTTGATATTCCAACATATTATGGACAAGGGAGAGGCAGGATTGCTGATAGAGATGCATATCGTAGGCATGATAGAGCTCCGCCTAGACATAGGGACCTTGTTGGCCAAAGATTTCCTGCAGTAGTCCCAGCCCTGGCCCCCATAGCAGATCACGTTGTGATTGCTTCTTAGAGAGAATCAATTGATAGGATTGGACAAATTGCATCAGCAACAACCACCATATCACCTAACAGGCTAGGCAAATATATGATGAGTTGACCACGTTCGAGATCATCCATAGATCATGCATCTTCTAGTCACAGGGTGGCTTCATATTTAGATGATCAGTATATTACTTCTGGCATCCCCTCCCTAGATGAGGTAGTAGCTATAGTCGGAGGTAGTAGACATGTACAAATGTCGTAGTATTTAGCCGAGGACCTACTACATTCTTATCGTTTTATTTTATCTTGACTTGGGATACCATTGGCTGATGTTAGAGAGGAGATTCTCAGAGACGAGCAAGCTACCACTATATTGATACATACCCCAAGGTAGTCACAACATTCTCATCACTCTACGCATGCTCCGGGCACTGACCCACCTACAGATCACTTTGTTGCTACAGAGGAGGAGATACGAGCTGATCAGGTCCATATCATAGATGAGGGATTATATTCATTTGAGGAGCAGCTACGAGGTTTGAGCCATATTGGGTTTATGGATATGCTACTACAGTGAAACACTTCATCCACGATACCTAGTCATCTAGTTAGCCCCTTACACTCCTCAGTCATACGTACAGCCAGAGAGAGATATGCAGGCACGAGTGATGTGATTAATATGATCATAGGACATGATCAGACTATACAACCTACTCCTGATACATAGGTATGTACATACATGTGCGTTTAAATTTTTACAAGACATGTATACACGTTGTAATGTATGATAAATCTATATATAGATCATTTAATAAGTAATAGTTCTAAGTTAATTTGTATCATTTAAATTGATCCTGGACTAATCCTTAAATACATGCATGTGTGTGTGTGTGTGTGTGTGTGTGTGTGTGTGTGTGTGTGACATTTATCTCATGTCACTCATAGCTTGAGCTCTGAGCGTGTGTGTAGAAGAGATTCTTTCGATGTTGTTAGTGGACATGTTAGTTATGGTTTTTTGTATATATGTATATGTATGTATGTGTGTTACAATTTATATTTTAATTTTATTTTGACTCTAGTCAGATTTGATGTACATGTGTCTAGAGAGATCTATATTTAATATTTAAATAAATTCTACTTTTGTAGGGGTTTACTGGACATCCAGACTCTCACCAGGACTCTCCCTTAGATGGTCACTCTGTTCGTGGCCTACATGATGCATGTTGATTTGCTAGACTTTATAGCTCATTTGTTTATCTTTTTATAGACTTTCATATTATATATATTCATGCATGTATGAAGTTTAGACTAGATTATACTTTATACAGTTTGTGTTTGATCAGATTATATATTTCATGCATGTATGAAGTTTAGACTAGATTATACTTTATACAATTTGTGTTTGATCAGATTATACATTTCATGCACATTTATGTTAGATTATATGTACTTTATACAGTTTGTGTTTGATGGATTGGATTATATATATCATGTGTATGTATGGTTAGATTATACTTTATATATACATGTATAGTTT
Source organism: Cryptomeria japonica (assembly GCF_030272615.1). Lineage (NCBI taxonomy): Eukaryota > Viridiplantae > Streptophyta > Pinopsida > Cupressales > Cupressaceae > Cryptomeria > Cryptomeria japonica. The sequence continues at coordinate 626,892,376 of NC_081409.1, read as the reverse complement.
GTGCATTTGATCCTGGATTAAATATATCACATCATTTGTATTCAGATAATTATATATATGATTGAATGCACATGCATGTTAGATTACTTACACACTTTAAATATATATGATTGAATGCACGTGTTCTCTAAAACTTTTAAATTTATATATATATATATATATATATATATATATATATATATATATATATATATATTTGTGACTGAATTTACATGTACATGTAGATAGATTAAAAAAAGATTTATATGTTTATAATTTAAATTTTAAATTTTACTACATGTAACATGTATACAATAGATATGCATTAATTTAAAAGAATATGTTCAAACAATATATTATATCCACTCCACTGTGCAAGCCATGAACAATAAAAAAATCACACTTGTTAATAAATATCAAATGAACAAACTAAACTTAATGAACATATTCAATTTAATTTAAATTCTAGGTCCATGTACTTCTAGGTGTACTAAATGTTAGATTCAATGATAGTCCCATAGACACTGAGAGGGGGGGAGGGGGGTGAATTAGTGTCTAACCAGTGGTTGGAATATTTAAACTTATTAATAATTTTGCCACCCAAAACAGTGTACCGGTAAACAAGAATTAATGCAGTAAACAAAAATAATAGAGACAACATAGAAACACACCATAACACAAGATATTTTATCAAGGAAACACGGTGTGGGAAAAACCTCGGTGGGATTTGTGACCCACAATAATTACTCACTGGCCAATGAATAAATACTACTTACAATAGGGGCCTGCACATGCAGGGAGGCTAACAACCTAGAGCTCACTGCTCAAAGAAGAGTCTCGCTGAATAAAAAATGGATTATTAAATCCAATACAATGTACTACTCAAAACAACATCTCTAATGCCAGGTTCAGTACCAGTTTAAGCTCAAATAGATACCATAACCAAAAACCATCACTGCTACTAAACAACTATCTTCTACCATACATCTATATTCTTCATTCTCTCATTCATAACAAAATGATCTATAAGATCTCATACATGTATGAGTCTTTTACAATATACCATGTCAGCTTACAAAAGATAATTATATTTACAAAACAATTCATATAAACAAAACTTTATCCAGTGTCGGCTAGAGTGTCGATATGCTTTGTTGCCGATGTAATCTGAATGCCGGTGTAAGCGCCTAGCGGTGCCGATGTCTGTCGGTGTATGATATATGTGATGTGAGTGCATGTAGAAACCTATTGCCGATGGGTTGCCAGTTGGTTGTCATCAATGACAACATCAACTATTCTCATTAGAGTGTAGAATGCCAACACTAAATAGTTCACACCATGTACTTCTAGGTACATACAAGTTAAATAGTTCCCAACACATCACTTAGTGGTTCAGACCACTCTTCAATTATTACACATGTATGTCCTAATTTAATATCAATTCTACACATGTACATTCTAATTTAAATATGCATTTTTTATTAAATTTATTTGCATGTGCATTTTTAATTAAATAAATACACATGTCCTAATTTACTTTACATACATGCTTTAAAATTATTTTAACAACTTACAAATTACATGCATTTAGAATTAGATATCTACTATATACATCCTAATCAACTGCATACATCGCCCGCCTTAACACATTTTCAACTCATCCACATGTCCCAATTTACTTTACATACGTGCACGTAAGTATTATTTAACATACATACAAATTAACTTCATGCATCCTAATTTGATATAATTGACAATTTCATGTATTTAACTAAAAAATATATGGTCCACAGAAGCCATATATATATATAGAGATCAAATATTTATCCAAGTTTCAAAACAAGTTAAGTTCTAATTTATCAAGTATTAATTCAATTCATGGGTTGAACCACATGTACTTTGGATTACTAAATAGTTCATACCACATCAAGTGGTTTAGAACGCTCTTCAATAACACATAATATTTTGTCATGATCTTCACTATCTAGTCTCCACTTTTGAGACCGCCCGCGACGTGGAACTATTTGAAGAATTAGGCCAACATCAATGACCAAGTGGCTATACTGATATACCTTGTTGTCAATTTGGTATTCAGTGAAATGAATCCCATGTTGAACAATTTTAACTTGTTTAAAATATGTCCCTTGCACTACAACTGAGCCTGCATGTACATGTATATAAGAAATGTGAGAAATTAAAAATTTGCACGTAAGCAATCTATGTACATATGAATCAGTTCAAACCTGTGGGAAATGAAATCCCATCTCTCATTTTAGATTTTGTTAACTTCTTTCTCTCTTATGTGCAACACAATAAATAATAACTAACACCTTCTATATTTCCATCTTCTGCTATGACTGCAAAAATATCTCCTGCAATTTGAAACAAGTTAAATAAATTTTAAACATCATTTAAGGAAATATTTACACGTACGTAACATTTTTTAAGGAAATATATGTGTGTGTGTGTGTGTGTACATCATATGTACCTTTTTTAATCAATCCTGAAATATGATCATAATCACCAGAAATCAAAGGAATGTCTTCAAAGATTTCATCCTCATTTGAATCCTCGTATGTTTTAGAAACATCTAGTGGCACCAATTTCCATTCACTAACATATCCAAGCTCTTGGTTCTTGCAATCAACATAGTTTTCCAAAATGCAATCAAAACAAAAACATGAATAATCCCTAGTGTATAATGTCCATGGGCGATTATCTGTACTCATGACACAATGCAAAGATCTTGTCCTCTCCACGCTCTTGCATCCATGCATTGATCTTCTATCCACATTTGCAAAATGTACATGTTTACACAAACATACATGTAGATCAAGTTGTTAAATTGAAACATTTGAACTAGGAACATTTTTTAAAAATTAAAAAAAATTAAATAAAACACTAAAAGAGAACACATACCGGTTATCTCCCAAAACACTCTATATGGAATGGGTTTGTATGTTCTCGATGATGATTCACCAGGATAATTAGGTTGCTCAAAGTGTTTCTTACACCATTCAACAACATCATGTGCATCGTCTATACGATCTCCTATGTAATTTATTTGATGCTTTCTTAGAGCACATTTGATACAAGCTCCTGCACCATCATGTTCACCCTTTCCATGACCACTCTAAAAAAAACTCCAAACATGTGGTATTTTGTCATTTTGATGATATCTACACACTGCATAAAATGGCCTCGAAGATTTGAATTGTTTCGCACATCCATTAGACCAAACAAAATGTTTAACTATTGTTATGCCTCTCTCTTTCAAATATTCAAAAAACTCCTTAAAGCAATGTTGTACAAAAAGTGTGTCATGCCCCTTATCATCACTGATATAGAAGTGGTACTCTTTCTTAATGACATGGTTTTCAAATGTACTATCAACACCATTCATCTGGGCATGTCAATAACACACATGCACCAAAATAGTGATTTGCTTTGAAAAGTAATACTCTGATTGAATCTCTTTTTGATGTGCAAAAGAGTAATTCTCTGGGAAGTCCACTACAGATAGAATAGTTCCAAGCGATAAAGTGTCTCTTAATCTTTTAAATTGTTCTGCTTGCCACTTGGCAAAAAAACCATGGCATATGTATGGTTTTATCAACTTACGAAAAATTTCCATAAATGTTCCAATAGGTATTTCCTCTTCTACATAATCTAACCTTGTAGATTCCTTTCCAAATTTTGTTTCAAATTTTTTGTACTTGTAACTCTGGCAATTTACCATCTTCCTCATGTCAGTATCTTCATCTCTCAAAGGCAATTTAGCCAAGTCCCCACATGTTCCACAAATTCCTCTTATGCAATTTATTTGATTGGTTTCACTATCATCTGATTTATCACATAAGATGGATGCTATGAATTGACTTGTTCGTTTAGGAGGAGGATTTTCATAACCATCACTATCTTCTCTAATCTTTCGAAACACCTGATAGTACAAGTCAAATTCGATGTGATAACGACAACAACAAGTTTCGAAAACTTTGTCTAACTTCACATAATATGGCCTTAACCATTCAAACATGGTTTGTCCTATCTTTATATGAGGTTTTGTTTTAGTAAACAACACATACAATTCATGTTTTGTTGTGTCTATCCAGTGTTTTAGATGGAGATCATAACGATCAGGACCAATCCTTTGCTTGATAACATCTATATTGTTTGATGAAGGACGAGTATTATCATTCCAAAAACTTGTCACAAAGTTCCTAACAACATCTTCAATTCTATCAGAACGAGGAGCTCTACAGATAATTTCCCAATTCCCTTATGAGGTAGTATCATCCAAACTCTTTCTCCTTTTAACATGTTTTGATATCGTCCTTCTACTAAAACCAAACTCAGATGACAGTGAAGAGATTTGTCTTTTTTGAGGCAATCTTTCATTTACTAAAGATGTCAATATCACTCTTCTTGAAATGGTGTTATCTACTGTTCGAGATTTTTTACCAATGTTCACCAAACCTTTCTTAACATTATCAAGAATAGATTTTTGTAGCTGAGAAGTTTTCCTCTTTTGACTTGTTGTATCTATACCCAACAAATTCAGTGGATCTATTAAGTCTTTACGGGTAAGTACAATTGATAACAATTGAGCTTTTTCTAGTGTAGTATCAAGATTGTTGAAATGAGATTATTTCTTTTGCACTTTTATTCATTGACCTCCTTTTAGTATGTCTAGGTTCTTCACTGAGACGTTTCAACTCATCCACATCCATTTCAAGTAAATGATTAAATTTTTATAAGAAATATTTCTCTTCACCTATTTAGCTAGATCCACAATATGCTCATCCATACCAATGGTAGGAGGTAAGGAGCCTGACCCCTCTCCTTCAACCTCCATTGGTTCAACTTGGACAAGCTCCTCCCTATGTTCATCAACTATATTGTGTTCTTCAATAGGTTCATTTGCCTTGACTCCCGCTTCAGAACTCCCTTCTTCTCGAGCCCGTTCTGCACATAATTTAAGATGACACATAATATTTTTAATGCAACGAAATTCCAAGTTTAATTTGAAACCAAATTTTCAAGACATTTAGTAAGATGTTTAAAAATTATGTCATAATAGGTGGACTATAATGTCATGTATTTAAGACCTTTTATTGCATAATAGACCTCCTAATATCACATGTAATACCTGTCCTAATATGATATGCATAATATACCTGTCTTAAGGGGACTCTTGAGTATAATGTTAAATGTTTTTGCATACGTGAAGTCATATAAATAGAACCTATTATGACTTCACATTTAAGACCTATAATCAATGTAATAAGTCCTAATATCACATAATAGGCCTTATTATTAATTAATATGACCACGTAACCAAAAAAAAATCACATTAATATACTTGACTCCCCTTAAGACAAATATATTATGTGATATTAAAGGACCTATCACATGAAATTAAGTACATGTCTTAAATATGATATAAGTTAGAACCTAAATTATGACATATTAGGACTTATTAATTTTATGACTTAATACAAGACCACATATGCAAAAACATTTCACATTATACTTGACTCCCCTTAAGACCTAGATATTATGCAAATATTAGGACCTATTATGTATGTGATATTAGGACCTAAATTATGCAATAATAGGTCATTAATTTATCACATGTACATAATAGGCCCTAATATATCATAAATATAGACCTCTTAAGGTCCAGACTCAAGTATATAATGTGAAATGTTTAAATTGCATACGTGATCATGTTATTAAGTCACAATAAGACCTATTAAGTCATAATAGGTTCTATTATGTCATATTTAAGATAGGTATTAACACAGATAATAGGTCTTAATATCACATAATAGGTCCTAGTATCACATAATATATTTTTTAAGGGGACTCAAGTATAATGTGAAATATTTTTGCATACACTTGAAAACAAAGAAGACACAATGTTTGTTTGTTTGAAAGTGTTTGATTGTTTTGATCATGCAAGCACAAATCCTAGGGCTGGACGAGATAGTAGTTGTTGAATCTCACTTGGGGGGTTACCCTGAGCTACGCAAATAAGAGAGGATACTTAGGTGCTTGACCCCACTGGCTCCCCTCCACGACACTCACTTCTTTGGGGCAGCCAAGCACCAGTCCCCACGAAAACTCCTCGTGGCGAACTTTGTATCTCTACTAAGAACCGTAAGAATGTGAGTCGCTTCAGAGGTTCGACCTCCTACGCCAACAACTAGAAGGTTTTTGGCTTCTAACATAAAATGTGTCTAGTAAGGGCATCTGTTCGGGTGGCTATAATCACCAGTGTGTTACGCTTCGTTAAATGGAAGGCCTCCCGACCTATAGAGGATGCGCTCTATAGGGTTTATGGGGAGTCATAATGTCATTATAGCAGCATGTAGCACCCGTTGCTTGCAACTTTCGTCACAAACACATTTATTTATAATGGCTTGGAAGAGCTTGACTTTAGCTTGTTACCACTTTGGGTCGTTCCCTCTCACCGAGCCTTGAGGGCTACTCGGGAGGTGGACCCATTTCTAAGGATAAAACAAAAAGAGCCTATTGTTGAAGACACAAACGACAAGTTTGTTAATTTTAGAGCACCAATTGAAGTGTTTGCTAAACTATAAAGACACATGGTTTCAAAATCTAAATTAAATTATATATTTATGGACTATCTATATTAAATTATAAATTATAAATAATAAATGGGAAAGAGAGGGGTCCTAAAGATCTAAATTTTAAATTAAAACCATGATCTATTATAAATGGACTTAATTATATAGGACAAAAAGTCAATTACACAACAAGCAAGTTAATGGAATTTGAAATTTGCAAATACACATATTATTTCAAATTAATTATGCTTTCCAATTAAGACGAGATTATTTTTAATCCTACTATTTCCAATTAATTTAATAAAAATAACATCATTTAGAATTAATTAAGATATAATTATTATATAAATTAAATTATTTAAATTAATATTATTTAAATTAATTTTCATTAAAAATATTAGATAAAAAATATTTAACTAATTTTTTTTTGAATAAAAAGGGTAAAAACTTTATTGAAAATTAGAAAAAAGCATTACACAGAGAACTAGAGCCTTGAGGCCCTAGAGAAAACTACCAACCCAACCACAAATCAACCAGCTTCGAAACCATCCATGTCCTCAGTGAAAATCTTCTGCAATTCCTGACAGTAATCCCCAGAGAGATGCTCCCAACCTTCCACTTTCCAATCACTATCATGATTCGAGGCCCACTTGGCCAAGCAGTCCGCCACTCCATTCCATTCGCGAGGAATATGGATGAAGGACACCTGCTCCATTAAAGAGCTAATTTGGAGAATCTGTTGAGCAATCCCTGCCAACTACCACTGAATCCCACTCACCTTCTGCTCAGACAACAAGTTAACAACAATTTGTGAATTCGATTCACAAATCACCTTCCTACAACCCAACACCAAAGCCTGCTCTAGTGCATAAAGAATCACAAAACCCTCCATAAAATTATTAGACTACCATCCTTTATGCACCGAAAAGAAGAAAACAACCTCCCCCCTGCTATTCCTGCCAACACCCCCTACGTCAGTAAGGCCTGGGTTACCCCTAGATGAGCCATCAGTGTTAATCTTGATAACTCATCCTGAGGGGGTATCCACCTTCCCACCCTTTGCACCTTCTTAATAGCCTGTCTACCTCTCCTGACACAAGCAGAGGCCGGAGACAACTCCTGCAATCCAAGCCTACTCACAATATCTGCCTCTTCTCTACCCAGCGGGAAATTCACCTCACACTTAGCTTCCACTGTCTCCCGAATCATAGCAGTGATCCTATTCCAAACTTGTTAAACAAACAATTTGGCCTCACGTAAGTTCCTCATGTTCCTTTCAAGCCAGATCTACCATAGAATGAAGGTGGGCCCAATATACCAAACAGTCTGGAGGAAGGGGGACGGAATAGGAGGTCTGCCCAAACTGCTCCAAAATTCCACCAAAGAATCTGCATGGACACAAGGATGCTTCCACACCCTCCACCAATAGTGTCAGATAAGCATAGAGAAGGGGCATTTGAAGAACAAATGAGAGGAATCTTCCTCTCCGTTACCACACAAAACACAGATAGAAGGCCCCAAGAATCCTCACTTGTGGAAATTGTCCCAAGTAAGACATCTATTCCAAGCTAAAGTCCAAGCAAAGTAGTTACACTTCGGCCAAGAAGCATTATTCCACATCTGTTTCCACCAGTTCACTTTTCTTCCCTCAAGTCTTTGGCTCATCAATTCCTAGTAACCACTAGCCACAGAAAAGATGCCCTTAGGATTTGGAGACCAAGCAAGCCCATCCCTATCCTTAAGGGAGCTACAATGTCTATTCGCCAAAATGCCTTGTAGCTCAGCAAATTCTTCCTCCATCCCAACCACCGGCCACTCATTAGGATTCTTCCACCGCTCCAAATCTAGCTGACCGCACCTATAGACAACCTTAAATTCACTCACCCTTGACCATCCCGCATCCAAAAACCTCTGGCCCAAGTTTCCAAGGTTAGGAAACTGATCAAGGATGGGAGGGTATCCATCCCAAGAGTCGTTCCAGAAAAGGACCTCTTCCCCCCTTCTGTAAATCCAAAAAAGCCCTGCCTTAATGAGAGAAGCCCCCCTCTCGAGTGTGTACCAGATCGATGAGCCCTTTCCTTCAAGCGGATATCTAGGGATTTCCTCCAACGGGATCCTCTGCATATATTTGTTGGCCAAAATCCTGGCCCAGCCTCGATCCTGCTCAACACACCACCTCCAATACAATTTAGCTCTAAGTGCCTCCTCAAAAAGAATAGATTGCCTTAACCCAAGCCCCCTCGACTGCTTTGGGCTACCCACCAGGTCCCAATTGACCAAAATCCACTTGGAAAAGGAGAGATTCCCTGCCCATAAGAATTGCCTAGCCAGAGAGTCCAAACCCTTCAAGAACCACTTACGAGCCACCTGAAGCATACATCGATAGATCGACAGAGCCTGAACCACTGACTGAATCATTTGAACCCTCCCCACAAAGGATAACTATCTATGAGTCCAGTGATCAACCTTCGATCGGAATTTATCCAAGATCCCTTGCCACGACTCCCTAGGAGGGTTGCCAGGAGAGATAGGAATTCCTAAATAGGTCAAGGGCAGGGAAGCAATTGGGAATCTCAGTATAAAAGCAATCCTCCTTTGAATAGCTTCAGGAGTGTTGAAAAAGAGGATAGAAGACTTATCCTCATTAATCAACTGGCCAGACGCCACAAGATAAACATCCAGGACCTTACGCATATTAAAAGCTTCGTTGATCCGAGCTAGCCCCATAAGGGTTGTATCATCCACAAACTACAAGTGAGACTGCGGCTACAAGTCATTACCCCAACTCCAACCTTGAATATTAGCCAGACCCACATTATGCTTAACCAGCCTCCCCAGACCCTCAACAAGAAGAATGAATAAATAAGGGGAGAGGGGATCCCCCTGGCGGAGACCCCTAGAAGCACTGAACAGCTCAGTATGGTCCCCATTGATAAGCATTGAGAAAGAGGTGGACGTAACACAACTCATAACCCACTAGATCCACTCGTCAACAAAACCAAAAGCCTCGAGGATCTTCTAAAGGAAGGACCACTGAACTCTATCATATGCCTTAGCCATATCCAACTTGATAAACATAGCTTTTTCCTTGGAGGTTTCCATAGAGTGAATGGTCTCCGTAGCAATGACCACCCCATCTAGAATTTGGCGACCTTCCACAAACCCACTCTGCTCCTCCAAAATAACATTCCCCAGGCACTTCTTCAATCTATCTGCTATTAGTTTAGAGATGATCTTATAAATCACATTGCAGAGAGAGATAGGGTGGAACTGGCCTAATCGGTCGGCCCCTTCACACTTGGGGATTAAAGAAATGAAGGTCACATTCAAAGCCCTAAGCATCTGCTTATTTCTCTGGGACTCCTGGACAACATCCAATAAATCTAGCTTAATAATATCCTAGAACTCTTGAAAGAATTCAGTCGAGAACCCATCTAGTCTAGGAGCCTTCCCTTTCCTCATGTGGAAGACAATCCTCTCAAGTTCTTCTAGCAAGATAGGACACAAGAGCTGCTCATTCATCTCCCTTGAGACAAGAGAAGGGATGTAGGCCAGAACCAGATTCTCCTCCACCGTTTCCCCCTGAGATTCTTCCCTAAAGAGGAACTGGAAAAACTGAAGAGACTCCCTAGATATCTCCTGCAAGGATAAGCACTTCTCACCTCTATCATTAACCAGAACAGGAATGGAATTTCTGTGTCTCCTTGCTTTCATAGAGTTGAAGAAGAAAGTAGTGTTCTTGTCCCCCTCCTTCAGCCAATCAATGTGAGCTCTCTGCTTCCAATAAATTTCTTCCCTAATCTCCCATTCCTCGACCACCTTGACAACCTTGTCTTCCTCTCTAAGCAATTCCTCTAACAACCCATGCTCTTTGATTTCCCTGGTGATCTCATTCAACAAAATTTGGGCAGCTTTCTTCTCATGAAAGATGTTCCCAAACCCTTGTCGGTTCCACTGTTTAAGCTGAAGCTTAACAAATTGCAACTGCTTGGCAAAAGAGAACATGGCAGTGCCAAAGGCCGACCTGCCTTTCCTCCACCAGTCCGCGACAAGAACCTGCAAAGAAGGGTCCTGAAGCCACATAAGTTGAAATTTGAATGAAGGCGAGCAGGCAACCTGAGCTGAAGACAAAACCAACTTGATGGGCCAATGATCCGACCTGCTCTAGTCAAGAATCTCAGAAGTTGTGGACCACCCCCCGCCAATCCAAAAGCAAGAAACTAGAAATCAATCCAACCGTTCAACAATCCAATTCTCTCCCACCATCCTGCTGTTCCAAGTGAACAAGCCATTGCTAGGCTTGATGTCAACCAGTTGTAGCAAGGAGATACTATCCTGGAAAAGGATAGAAGAAGGTTCCAACCGCATTACACCCCCCTTCTTCTCGCTCAACTCTAGAATGGCATTGAAGTCTCCTGCCATAATCCAAGGATGAAAAGGGGCCAACCTTCGCATACCAACAACATGAGACCATAAGTTTTGCTTACCCTGAAGATCAATGGGAGCATAGATATTTGAAAACAAGATGAATTCCCCAATCTCGAGACTAGATAGCACCCCGGATAACGAGGATCTGGAGGCGGCCCACCAGACAGGGCAGAGCCTTAAAGGGTTCCAAAGACAAGCCACCCCTCTTGAGGGACCAGCTGCCCCAACACACCGACACTCACCTCGCCCCCACAACTTTGGCACAAGACCCATCATACTCTCCACTGAAAGTTTAGTTTCTTGCAAGAAAAGGACATCAGGTGAATGATTCCTAAACAAATCCTGAACAACTTTTTGTCTAGGGTCGTTGTTCAAGCCCCTTACATTCCATGAGAGTACAATCATTTGGGAGGGTTGGAAAAGTGAGAATCCAAAGTCTTTACTGACCCTGACTCAACCAAATTCTCTCCCATCATTTTGATTTTATCCAAATCCTTCTTTTTGCCAGCCTTTGAGATTTTTTCTGAAGCATTTTTCTTAATATCTTTCTGATGAAAACCCAGGTGAACAAAAGACTTACTAGTCTTAGCTCCAGCCGGTTCCAATTTCAGGGCTATCAGGGACCCCTCCCCCCACCCAAATTCACCTTTGAACCAAGAATGAGTCCCAACTTGGCCCCTACAGCCTGCTCCATCTCCATTTGTTGGCTTCCAGTCACTAACAATGCCTAGGAAAAGTCCTCCATAACTATTTCTGAAGCCCCCCCTGAAGCCCCCTGATCCAAAGGGGTTAACCCCAGATTCACTTCCTATTGGCTGAGGTCGTCCAAAGCTTCAAATCTGTTAAAGGTATCCTCCTCCTGTCTCTCCTGTAGGGACCGCTTCTGGCCTCAATTTTTGTTCCTTGTCTTAACTGAAACAAAACCCTCAGCACCCACAACATTAGCCACCATAGCACTTTTTCCTTTATCAGCCCTATCTTGACTATGGGTCAGTTGTTGAGGTTGACGCACCACTGGTTTATATCTAGGGCATTTACGTTGTAAATGACCATACTCATGACACAGACGACAACGAAAAGGTAAAGTCTCATAGTCTAGTTGTTGAATCCATGAGTAAGAACCCGCACACATATCTATAGCATCTGGTAATGGTTTACTAAGATCAATTTCAACATAAATGCACGTAAATGTCATTACCTTTCTCCCTAGGGTTTACGATGAAGATCCCACTGGTTTCCCCAGCAGTGCAGCTAGCATCCGTAACATGTCCTCCTGACAGCATTCCACTAGAAGACGTGGTAAACGAACTCATACAGGAACCCTATTTGGGAGCTCCTTCGAAGGGTTAAACCCCGCATGCCAAGGTTTGATGAACAACCCTACCTAGTTTTAAAAACATGGGTCTCCTTCAAAGACCCTATTTTCAGTCCTCCATACAGTTGAAAGTAACCATGAAATAGTTGTTCGCCAGCAGCGTAATCTCCATTTCCCCATCTGGTGCCCAAGACCTCTTCGCCTAGTTTTCCAAGAACTGCAGGGAGACCCTCATTCCTAAAAATTTGTAGTAGAGCGAGTGTTTTGAAAAGTACTCAACGTCTTCAGCTATCATCTCCGAAGGAATAACCAGCTTTGGCCTTTCATTGCATCTCTCTAGACACCCATTAATCTTCGTAAGGCGAGAAATTCTAGTACTTCCAGACCCCGGTTTTGAGGAGAACAAATTATTGGAAAATGTCTTCATACTCTGAGGTGGGGGTTTAGAACCCACCACAACATGAAAGTCCATGGCCTCACCACCAAAACTCGACATCGAAGCTCAAAAAGATTTAAAAGGTGACAAAGGGCAACCGAGGACCCCAACCCGAGGAGCCCCTTGAGAAAGCGCTGCCCCTAAGGCTCCACCCCTTCCAAGATCCTCTGAAAGATGACACCAAACGAACCCCCCAAACCCACGTGAGCCCCACCAGAAGCCCACTGCCCGCAACAGTCCGGAGCCCTTACTCCCGCACAACCAACCCTTACTCCCGTGCAGCCAATCCTCCCCCCGACGACCGGCGAAGCAGCCCTAACCCCCCATCCGCTCCCAACCCGCTGCTCTCCCCCGACACCCTTCACTTCCCTCCCCCTTTGCACCTGTGACAAAAACCTCCCGCGAGCTAGGGCTTCGAAACCCTAGCTCGACCGCTTGAAATCCTCTGCACGTGCGCCATCCCTATTGTAAATGATTCATTTGTCCTAGGAGAAATCCATCAAAAATATTTAACTAATTAATACTAACAAATAAACACTATTTTTGGTACGTAATACATATAAAATTAAATAGAAATAAAAATAAAAATACATACTTGCATAATGATATCTTTGTCTTCTTTGTTCTCGATATCTTTGTTCCGTTTCGAGAGAATAATTCCTTGAAGTCTTATTTTGCCTTCTCTTCTTGTTCCCCATGCTTTTAAAAAAATCTTCAAATATCTTCAAATTATTGCCTTCAAAATTGTCACGAATCGTTTTATTTAATATTGTGCAATTTAAAGATGTAATGTGATTTTGAAATTTAAAATAGATTAGATCATTCATAACCTAGTATGAGGAAATATAGTATGCTTTTTACTCCTGCAAATGATATGAAATTCAATATTCTTTTGGGTTTGTCAATGCTGATAAAATTTTGAGTGCAAGTAATGTAGGATGAGGTGAAGGAGGTCGAAGGTGAGAACATGAATCAGGTAGAATTGCTTTTAACTGAACGACTTCGATAGAAAAGGGAATCTTTCACACACCACATTAGGATTTATATTTGCATCTTGAAAATATGGATGATTTAAATGACCTTATTTGAGTATTTGTTCAAATTGAAATGATGAATTTGGAATAAGAGGTAGATTGATTTAATGTTTATATATGTGCATTAATTGCATGATGTGAGTAGTGTTTGAAATAAATATAAGTTGTCTGAGTAATTGTGAAATATTATGTTTTATGGTTAAAAGAGATAAAATGTGTAGATGATTCGAAAACGAATATCGACCCTAGGTTTTTAATGTCCTTCTTATTCAGATATGTATAAATGTATGAAAATTGTACTTACGAGTTTAATTTTGTAAATTGAATAATAGTATAGTATATATATATGAGAAATTTATTCAATCATATACATATATCAATAACCAATTATTGTGAAATTTGACTTCGTCAAATTGTTTTGTCTATTCATACGAAATTTGTCTAATAATAATTTGATCATCTATTTGTAAATATTGAATATGTATTTATGAAATTTAAATTAGGAAATGAAAATCCGATATATATATTTATTTATCAAAAAAGGTTTATCAAAGAATTTATTAAAAACAAAAGTCTAATGTTTTATATTAAAGAAAAGTCATTTATAAATTATAAAACATACCATATTATAAATATAATATTAAACATAATAATATAAGGTGGCGGGTTGAAAAAGGTGGTCGACCGTTTGAAGCAAATGGAAGAGCCACCTTGGTCGGTGTGTAAACAGATGATTCCACCCACGGTAGCCGCTTTGGTCGGTTTGATAACAGTCTCCCTCCATTCACGGTGGCCGCTATCAAAGCATTAACGCAGATCAAATGCGGTGGGAGGCAATAAGGTAAGATGTTTAAGGTAGGCATAGCTTAAGGGAGATACTACCGACTACCAGTACTCCCATTTGAAACGTAAACAATGTGTAAAACACTCCCACGACTTGGCATGCAACACCACTCTACGGTGGATAAGCTGAAGTCGACAGATTCCATGCAGCAATCAAGCTCCAACTGAAACGGTTGGAAGCTTTAAACAATAAGACTCGAACTTGCCACAAAACAAGGATGGTATTTAATCCATAAGACTGCGTGGAGAATATAGTTACAACCACATGACAATAGAAATAATGGAACAGTAAATAAAACCCAGAGGATAGCAGCAAACATAGCCAAGATTAGAATAAATAGACGTATGCACACACTCATTCACTTCATTCTTTCTCACACGAGATTAGAAGAGTGATAATTCTTGAAGGGAGAGTAAGAATAGTTTGATAGCGAGTAGAATAGTTTGATAGAGAGGAAAAATAGTTTGAGATAGAGGTAGAATAGTTTGATAGAAAGGAAGAATAGTTTGATAGAGAGGAAGAATAGTTTGAGATAGAGGAAGAATAGTTGGATGTAGAGGAAGAATAGTTGGATAATATCGTGGAGATTGAGTGATAGAGAGATAGTTGGATAGAGATAAGAACAGTTGGAGAGAAAGAGAGACTTGCGATCAAGGCGTGGAATCATTGACGAAGAACAACAAGGTCAAAAGCTTACAATCCACTCTAAGTTTCCAAGAGGTTAGAATCCTTTGTTTATGTTTTATTTTATTTGTTAAATTTGGTATAAAATGTGTAGAAATGGAAGTTTATATAATAGATATGTACGTCCAAATGGGTATCAATTATTAATATCGTATTTGAAATGCTTTATAAACCATTGTGGAATAGAAGAAAAGAATTTAGAGAAAAGATGTTGTTAATATCGTATTTTGCACAAAAATAATTAGTTTTAATTCTATTTTTAGAATGTGTTTGCGTACTTTTGTTTACATACGAGATTAATTTCATACATGTTTAACACCTTCTATTGTTTGTACTTTATTTTAGACGAAAGATTGATTTTAAGATTATTGCTTATAAAGGTTTATCGTTTTTATGAAAGATTGTCTTCGAAAGATATATTAGACAAGTAATGATTAGTAAGCAACAAAAATGATATCTCTATTTTTTGTTTTAAAAGAAAGATTGTATTCTCAATAGAATTAGTGTTTGAGGGAATCAAGCTAGGGTTAAGCTTGAGTTGGAAAAATTTACCTTTCGGGATGGGTGCCGAATGTGGATGCTTTAGGGAGAATAGTTTCTTTTTCCAACTATTATTTTGTTGTGCATGGCATATACTCGGTCGAGTTATTGTTTGAATTATCCGTAGAAAAAGATGGAAATTCCTTATTTATACTCTCTACCACATCCTAGTATGATAGCGAATGCTTGTTTCTTAGAATGAACTAGGAAAAATGAAAATGCATATATTATCTAGGCATGCACCAGATTCCCTCTTGCTTTTGAATTCTTTGGTTAAACCAATTCATGCAGGGTCGGGTATTCTTGATTGACCAAGAATTCCGGGGAAGCGTAAGCTTCTAGGTTGGGTGGAAAAAGCACCCGATTCTTGTTCTCATCTGCGTTCGAAAGACAGAAGGAAGCGACTCAGACTAAAGATCGACATATGCATCTTCTTGTATATTCTTAAGGCAATTTGGAAGCCTAAGTAGGAAATGAGAACTTCTTTGTATTGGATATTGTATTATTCATGTGCATTATTATGATATATTCGATGTTTGCTTATATCTTGTATAAAATATGCTTAGAGATTGAAATTTTAAGTTTATCTGTGAATAAAGTGTAGTTTTGGGTTAGATCTTAGATTAACGTCTTTACAAAAATAATTTTCAAATGTCTTCTTTCATCAAAAAATGTGAATTGTTTTAATCATTTGTGTGTTAAAAAATGAAAAAAATTATGTATATTTATACGACTCTACTTAAATGTACAAAAAAATAAAATGAGTCGGCTAGGGTTTGAACGAACGCCGACAGTTAGAAAAGGTTGGTTTCGTTCGAACTTGGTCGTTACGTAAATGTGCGCGTCATAATTTAGCATGTGGGTTCAAGCGAAGGGGGGTCTGCTCGAACCCCTTATGGTTCAAGTGTACCCCCCTTCGCTCAAACCAGTGTTCATTCGAACCCTCTTGTTAGAGGTTTCTCCCAAAAAAATTTAGAGTTCCGAGGAATTTTTGCCTTCGGACCTCTGGTTCAAGGCACAAATGAAATAATCTTGATAACCCAAAAATATTAGATGGTAGTACTTGGAACAAGATTTCCAACGAGTATAATTTTATTACATTGTGAATTTATTATGTTCTTGTTTTTTTAATTTTATGGAATATTGATTTTTCACCGAGCATGAACTTCTCTGTCCAATGCATTGGGAAAAATAGGAAACTAATTCAAAAAAATTCTGAAAAATATCTATGCCCTAGGTATTGATGTCTTCTTTCTAACAAAAATAAATAAATTTAATTTTGATATATATAGAACAAGTTACGTGTTCAAACTCAAACCTATGTCTGAATTGTGACTAGTCAGACTTCAAAACGTAATCAAACCAATTGCAAGCCGTGGATATTGATGTTACAAACCAAAATTTGAAATAATTGAGTTTTTATCATTTATAGAAAAAAAAATTATGCGTTTCGGGAGGCACACCACTCTTAAAAAATGTAGTTTGTTGTAAAAAACTACTTTTTGAGGGAGATATAAATTTTTTTAAACAAATTGAAAAAAATAAATATAGAATCTACAGACAAAATGCTACAAATCACTAATTTACATCATCTTCAAATTTTTAATAGTTTAAAAGTTATAGTTCTTGGAAGTTGAAGATTATTTTACAAATGTTCATCTCAGTGTCAAAAGTGGCAAAAAAGTGGGAGCCATTATTGTGAGTTCACCCTCCAAAGCCTAACTAATGTTATTATTTATTTAAATTAAAAATACTACACATCTACCCAAACCCACATGTACTCCACATGTGACTCGCAAGTCACTTCACATGTCCACATCACCTTTCACCAAGGGGTTCTCACACGTGTGAGGATTCTCTTCCCCACAGAGCCACCCTACTCATTCCTCTTTTAGCCCGTATGTCAAAAAATCTCTTCCACTAGCCCTTACACCTTTCCACAAGTGTTTCCACTTGTCACCTCTTGGAATTCCCAAGATTTTGCTCGCATGTGTGAGTGAGCACACTTACCCTTGCACCCACTTATCCTCATGACACTTGTCACAAGGCTAAGCCTTCAAACTTGGGACCACGTTCCCTTTCAATCTAAGCCCTTAATCAATCTTCAATATTGACCGTTGGTTTTCAAGCCTCCAACTCTATAAATTGAACCCTTATCCATCAATCAATGTGGACTTTTTATCATATCATTATGTTGCCCTTTTAGTTGCATCCACTTTTCATCATAGCACAATCATAATGCCCATTTTGATCTATCATATTTACATCCATCATCTATGTTGTTATGCTAGTTGAGAGCATTCCAGACTTAACCCTACTAAATCTCCCACTCTTCATTTGACAACCTCAAAGCAATGCGGTTTGTGGAGACTAGGACAAGGAAGGTCGAAATGGCGTAGGGAGCATCATGAGTGAAGTCATTATTTATGTTCTTGTTTCTCATTTATTATTTTTCATACTTTCTTGATATCATGCTTGAAATGATTTTGGGTTGTTTATATATTGACTAACTTTACTAACCATTTTATGCCGATACATTTGTTCGCAAAGTTAATCAATATATAAATAAACCAAAACCATTTCAAGCATGATATCAAGAAAGTATGAAAAAACATAAATGAGAAACATGAACATAAAGAAAGACTTCACTCATGATGCTCCCTACACTATTTCGGTCTTCCTTGTCTTCCTCGCCTCCATGAACCGCATTGCTTCGAGGTTGTCTAATGGAGAGTGGGAGATTGAGTAGGGTCAAGTGTGGAATGATCCCAACTAGCATAACAACATAGATGGTGGATGTAGATATGATAGATCAAAATGGGTATTATGATTGTGGTATGATGAGTGGATAAAAAGCTAGCATGAGGATGCATTAAAAGTGGATGGATGATGCATAAAAAGTGGATCCTTTATATGAGATAAGGGCTTCAATTTATAGAGTTAAAGGCTTGGAAATCTATGGTCAAGATTTAAGATTGATCAAGGGCTAAGATTGAAAGGGAATGCGGTCCCACGTTTGAAGGATTAGCCTTGTGACAAGTTTCACAAGGAGAAGTGGGTGCAAGGGTAAGTGTGCTCACACATGTGTGAGCAAATCTTGGGAAATCCAAGAGGTGACAAGTGGAAACACTTGTGGAAAGGGGTAAGGGCTAGTGGAAGAGAGTTTATGACATATAGGCTAAAAGGGGAAAGAGTAGGGTGGCTCTATGGGGAAGAGCATCCTCACACGTGTGAGAACCCCTTGGTCAAAGGTGATGTGGACATGTGAAGTGACTTGAGTTAAAAATCCTTCCCCGTCTCTCATGAAAATCTATATAAGCAACATCAATTTATCAAATCAATCTAGATTACACTCTTCAAAACAATTGTCGTCTTTATGCAGGAATCTCATGCAATACCTGAGAGCCACCTACACGCAATTTGGAGAAGAACAAAGGAAGCACAAATTTGGAAAAGGGAGTTTGAATTTGTTTAAAGCTTTCAATTCTAGCATTTATTCTATTTATTTGTGTTTTAAATCATGCTAGATTAGTTAAGGACATGTGATCGTCCTTATTCCCTAATTAGCTATTAAATTTAATGATTTCAAGCATTGAAACAATGGAGAACCTGACGTGAGCCTATAATGACTGATCTATCTTTTTTGGTTTTCTAACTTGCAGGAAGGTCGTACAGAACAAAATAAAAAATGGAATGTTCAATTGCTTATGTATAAATTCACAATTGCACATACTAATGCATTATTGATGTTATTCTGATTCACAATTGATTTAAGTAGTTCGCAATTGCAGGCTTAACCTAGAATCTTATTTTTTAGTGTTGTTTTGGCTTTAAATTCATTTGCGAGATTAACCCATTAAAATCTCTCAATTCTAGAAAAGTTCATTTTTAGACATAAAATGTTTCTAACTCCATTGCAGGCAAGGTAACTTTCAAGATTTCAGATGCAGGGAGGAGGAAACAACACAATAGACAACTAAAAGCCTATCAAAAGCCTATCAAAGCAGAAAGACAATTTTAAGAATTTGAAGAGGGAGAGACCATGGCTTCGTACCATCAAACCATAATCAAAATCCTCGACAAATTCAACATTTATGATGATATCGAAGTAATGGGAAACCTCATTTGGAATGACTTCACTGAAAGCAAAAACTTCTCTCTTTCGTCTTTTTTTGTTGTTTAATTTTTTTTCAAAAGTTGCAGGTTTAACTGATGCACAATTGACTTGATAGTGATTTGCAATTGCTTACACAAGAATTTGTAATTGTTATTAAATTGATTCGCATTTGATCAGATGTTAGTTTGCAATTGATTAGAGGTTAATTCACAATTGCTAGAATTGGTTCGATTGAGTCTGTTTCTATTTTTCTTTCATTTTTGTCATATTTCATTTTGTCTCTGCAAACAAAAAAGTTGTAACTGAGATGAAATTTAGGTTGGAAAGCCCACCATGTGTCAACTAACCTTTTTCTGATTTCCTTGCACGGTTAGAAAATCTTTCATTTTGGTGCATTTAAAATAAACCACAAACAATTTGTTTTTTGCTTCACAATTGCCATGAAGGATAAAATAAATACCATATTTTCATGGAGCAACATCTCCATTCAGACTAGAAAATTTTGTAATTGAGGTTAAAAAGAATATTGTTTTGCGTGTTTGTGAGGTGATAGGTATATGCTCTCCCCTTTAATGGGTGATCAAAAAGCCAGAACCATCTCTTTTATGCTTTCTTTCAATTTTTATGCATTCAAACCTTTAGAAGGCCTTCCCTCCTGAGTTGCCCTTTGGGCACCATTAAGGTCGGTGAGGGGAACAACTTAAGTGGCAATGACTAAATCTAGGTAATCCAAGCCACTATAAATAAATGTGTAGGTGATGAAAAATCATATGCGACAATTGTTACATGCTATCACAACGGTGTTATGCCTCCCTCAGTGCCTATACGGTATGTTAAAATCTGTAGAGCGTAACCTCTACAGGCTGGGAGACCTCCCTCAGCAAAATGTAAAACACTGCTGATTGTGATCACTCGAATAGAACCCTTTCTAAACACCTTAGAAATTAGAAATCCAAATGAATCAGTAACCAGACACTCATATTATCATAGTGCAAGGATGGGGAAGAATCTACCCCCAAGACACTCAACATGTATCTCCTAGGATAAGGAGCCAATTGAGGAGCGATCCTCTTTGGTTTAATTTATGGACAAAGGCAAAAAAATGGGCACACCTTAGTGTGTGATAGGGCTATTTGAGTTGATGGAGTATCAAGATGTGGGTTGTGGTAATATTTGTGACCTTTTGACCTTAAGAGAGTCTTCTTGTTGTGCAATTGATTGACCAATTACAACGAAAACAAAATGAGGTCTTGAAAAAAGACTCCAACATTCACGAGGATTTGAAAAAGTTCCTTAAACAAGTATTTTTTTCTACGTTATTATGCTTTTTGATGTGTATGTTGTGTCTTTGCTACATGATCAAACATTTCAAAGTGGAACATCAACCAAGTTTTTCATATCAACATAAATCAAAAGTTTCTCAACTCAACACTCGAGAGTCAAAAATTCAAGAGAATAACCAAGTTTTCCATATCAACATCAACCAAAAGTTTCTCAACTCAACAATCAAGAGTCAAAAAATTCAAGAGAACAATCAAGTGTTTACATCCAACAAATTGTGTCAAACATTCAAGAGTATGGAAGAAAATGGTGCTTCATGTGATCACAAGTCCTCGCACATATAGGGAATGAATAGTTTAAGTTTTTCGTCCACATCTTGCATAAGTCTTCACAATTAGGAGAGTAAAAGTCCATCATTTGCATTCAACTTAGGATAGAGTCCACCATTCACATTTCTCTTAGGATAGAGTCCTTACATTGCACATTTTAGTACCTAAATTAGTTTGCATAGTCTTCATCAAACAATCTTCATAGTCCTTTTCATCATAAGAGTCTTAATAACATATCATTTGCATGGGTCTAAAAGGAGACGGTGATTTTCCATTTGAACAACCCAATCTTGGACCAAACAATGATTAATTAGAGATAATTGATGGTTTGGACAATCTTGCTTGGGAACTAAGAATTGATCTTCCACAATATGAAGAAGTAGAAGTTGTCATAGATAACGAAATCCGGAAATCTATTCACCTTGATACAAAGTTAGAAAAATAGATCAAGAAACAAAGAAAATAAGAAGAATTTCGATAATTTATCAAAAAACTTATGGCAGATGTTCCTCACCAGTAATATTAGAAGGGTGTCTTCATTCATAGTCAAGTCTTAATTCTTGCATCCATATCAATCTACCATTTACATTTATGATATCAGAGTAAGTGATAGAGTGTCAATATCACGTGATAGTAACAATATCAAAAAAGGCAAAAAATCAGATGGATTCGAACAGTGACCCATACTACAACCCAACTTGGAACATGAACATAACCGGAAGCTTAAGCTCTCAATAAAGAAATAGAGCTTTGATACCGACATATCCTAATAGATATATCCTAATAGATTACCAACAATAGAAGAGATGCAAACAAGGTTAACACAAGAGGAAATAGAGGCAACTCAACAAGACACTCGAGTCTTAATGATAATCAACGCTCTTATCAACTTCAATAGAGACAAGTATCTGTAGACACCTAAAAATGGTCAACGCTTGCGGAATCATACTTTAACATTGGCGCATTGCCTTATTTTAGGTTTTTGCGTCGCATTAACGTTTCTCCTATGTTACGCACTTGGTTTTTATCATTTGCGAGCATCGAGTCATTCTTCTACATTCTTCATTCGTCTCGCTCTCAAATTTGGTCTTGTCGACAACATTATCCAGTCATGATTTTGATCGATTTTATCTTGTTGCATCAATGTGTGTGCTCATTTGTCATCATCATTCCTAATCAGGGTTTTGTCCTCTTATCAATCTTGTCATTTTGCGATCAATTTGTCATTGATCGTTGTCATGTTCAATTTTGTCATTGATCGTGGTCATTTTCAATCTTGTCATCTTGCAATCTATTTTGTTATCGATCCTTGTCCTCTTGTCAATTTTGTCATTTTGCGATCGATTCGCCATCAATCGTTGTCTATCTCAATTATGTCAATCTGGATCAATTAGTCATTGTTCCTCGGCAATTGGCACATTTATCAATCAAATCATTTATCAATTCAAAATTATGATCAAATTGAATCGGCATTAATTATCTTTCATCAAGACCTAATTCATCTTCTAGGGTTTTGTGATTTAATCATTTAACCTTGTTTGTCATTTCTCTCTCTAGGTTAAATAATTTACTTATTTATCCTAAGTCTTCTTGTCACAATTAAATGTTCATTTAATTGGCTAATAATTCCTTCTTTGTGAATTAGTTAATAAATGAAAAATTATTAATTAATTCACTAAATTCCTAAATTTTCCTCTTTGTGAATTAATTAATAAATGGCAAATTATTAATTAATTTACCTAATTTCTAATTTTCATCAATTTCTTAATTCCTAATTTTCTTAATTCCTCTTTTTCTAATTTTCTAATTTTCTAAATTCTTAATTTCAATTTCCTCCTATTTCTCCCCTAATTTCATGGGAATGACATAGCAATTTGTCATAATTTGTCATAATTGACAATCAATCAATCCTTGCATAGCAATTTGTCATAAATTGTCATAAATCCTTGCATAGCAATTTGTCATACACATGTCATAATTTTTCTATTCTTGATTTGAATTTCCATTCAAATCACTATCATGCTAATTTGTTCATCTCTCCAATTTGTCTATAAATTGGATGAATTTCTTCAATCAAATCCCTAATAATGAGAATAATCAGATTATCGAATTTCTAATCAATCACGCTTCGAGTACTCTTGAGCAATAATCTTGTCTACTTGCTTTCAATCATGATCATGCACTAGTAGGTGAGATCCACAACAAAACTATTTGGAGAAGAAAGAAGGATAATGGAGCCGCATGAAGGAAGCATTCAGATCTACATTTGGTTTGCATAGTCTTTAGTTTTGAATGTTTTGTCTTTATGTCTTTATTGAGTGTGTTTAGGATAGATCATTACATTTAAGCTTTCGTGATTGGGCTAAATTAGTTTTTATATTGTTTGTGATGATTCCTAATTTCCTAGCTACATTAATTGGTGAACCTGACATGAACACTAACCATCTAACCCCTTAACTGTGTTTTTGAGTGCTTTTGAGTTGATTTGCAGGCCAAAAAACCCAAAAACAGGGTAGTGCAGGGTTTTCTGGGGACTTCTGCACCTGTGTGAGACAACTTGCGCCTATGTCAAGCAACCTGCACCTGTGTTGAGGACATTCTGTGCCTGTGTCATGCATTCTGTGCCTGTGTCATGAGTTCTGCGCCTGTGTAAAGTCTAGAACAGAGGTAAAAAGGCAGTGTTTTACTTAAAAATTTGTTTTGTTTTTGCATTCTGTTTTCTGCTTTTTGGTTTTTGGTACTAATTATCTGTGCATCATCTTGGCATATGCATGGCAAAGACAACAAATGAAACTACTAACATGTTTTATGCAGAATCGATAGTCAAAGAATAAACACCTCAAACTTCTAACTTGGGTTTTGCAGGTTGCCTTGGAGAAACAACTAAACTTGGTGTTTGCCATTAATGTTATAGGCACCTAGTATGATTTCTAAATAGGTTGGAATGAACATGTTTTTGCTTTGATTGTTGAGTGTGACATTGGAGTAGGAGAGTATGCTCTTATTCTTCTTAGGGTGATTAGAAATCCAGATCTTTGATACCATGCTCATGTCTTTGATTGTGTGTCACCTTTAGAGGGCCTGCCTTCCTGACCATTTGCTTTTGCAAGCAAGTGATAATCATGAGAAGGGAACGACCCAAAGTGATTACGGCTAGAATACCTTGGCATTCTAACTCACTATAAACAAATACCTGATGGGCGAAAGCTTTGAAGGAAGGGTTACATGGGAATTGCAGTTACTTGGGAAGTGATGACCCTTGAACTCTTTCTCATATCAACATCTAAGTAGGACCTCATGGTCTAAATCGTGCTTGCGCGACTACATTTGTTTGGTATCTTGATGGGCTTAATGTCTCAATCACGCTTGCGTGACATCAAGGAGTAACGCTTAACAGAAATCCTTACTAAACACCTTGTTTTTAGAGGCCAAAAACCCTTCTAGTTGCTTGAGAAGGACAAGTTCGGATACTTGGAAGAGATACTAAGTTCTCCATGGGGAGATTTCCATGGGGACTAATGCTTGGCTGCCCTGAGAAGTGAGTGCCATGGAGGGGAGCCCATGGGGTCAAGCATCTATGTATTCTCCTTGAATCCCATAATGAGTCTACCTCTCAAGTACCTAATGTCCTTGCCTACCATAAGAAATGTGGGAATGAGCATGACTGTCTTGAGTCTAAGTTGAAATATCTTGTCTTCTTTGTTTGTCAAAAGTTGAATTGCATCTCATTTCAAAAACAAGGCAAATTGATTCAAAACAAGGTTAAACACAAGAGTATTTCATCCAACAAAGTTCAAAGCACCTTCAAACATGGTTCTCAAACATTGTTCAAAATCTTGTCTCAACATTCATGTCACTTAGATTTAGGTTCATCCTAGGTTTGCATTTTGCAAAGTCATTGTCAAGTACCAAGGTTAGGTTTCACCTAGGTCATACTTCTTTTGCATATCAATAAGAGTCATCCATTTACATGTGTCCTCTTGTGTTAGAGTAATACCATTGTCATACTATTGCATTTGCATACCCTAAGTCTCTTCATCAAGTTTAGGTCATTATCATATCATATTAGGGTCATTTGCATAGTAATTGTCCCTTGCATATAGTGTCAAAACTAGGTTTTGTCATACTTGAGTAATCCAAATCTTTGATAAACCCTAAGTCATTGTTAGGAAGTCTAGACTTATCAAACCTTTTGTCCTTTTGTCATCAATGTCATTTCGTCAAACCTAGCTTAGTATCCAAGCATATAGGGGAGACATTGCCATCTTGTCCTTTTGTCACTTGGTCCTTTTGTCCTTTGAGGTCTAGACATCATTTTTCCCAAGGGTCCCTCTTTTAGATTTGCATTCAAAAGTTTGTCAAAATCTTCAAAAACAACCAAAAACATAGGTTGCATTCTTGCCATAGATTGCATTTTCATCTATTTAGTTTGCATATCATACATCATCCTTTAAAAGTTGCATTTGCATAGTGACATGTCTATTGAAACAAGGTTCCAAGCACCAATGATGCAACAAAGTTTGACATATCAACCGACAATGCAATCGAATTTTAATCCAAGGAAATCACAATTATATCCATCCCAACAACAAGGCAATATCGATCAAACTTTTTATGATGAAACAAGTCTCCAAATACAAAAACTAGAGGAGAAACTAGCTCAAGAAAATGAGATTTTGGAACAAAGAGTGAAAAACATTGAGAAGAATAGATCACAAATGTCCAAAATGTTTCAAAAATTTCCAGGTCGAAATCCAAAAATTGAGCCAATTGATGTAAGATCTCTTATTGAACGATCAGACATACCAGCTCTCCTCTCACAAATAGAGATGATGAAACAATTTCAAGAAAAGAGACAATAACATTATGTGCCTCCACAACAAGAACAAGGTGTTTACTATCAATCAGATTTTCAACCAATACAACCAATGGTTCAACCAATTGTTCAACATATACAACCAATGGTCCAACATATTCAACAGACACAACCAATGGTCCAATTTCAACAATATGTCCAACCAACTATACAATGTCAACAAATAATTCAACCAATGGTGGAATATCAATGTCAACAACCACAACCAAACATTCAAAAACAAAGGTTGCAGCACACACCAACCCAAGTTTCAAACATGTCAGAACAATTGAACCAAGTTCAACATCAAAACATGACATTAGATCAGAACCAACTCCTTGCCAAACAAGTTCAAATTCTAGATACAACTATGTCAAAACCTCGAAAGAAAGGTGGCTTTATTGCAATGCTCTTAAGGAAATTACCAAGTGAGTTCTTTGAGGAAGATCAAGATAATACACTTATGTCTAGCAATGCCTCATCCCCTCGCAAACAAATTGACTCTCCAGTGGCATCTATCCCTACACCTTTCAAAGTTTCACAAGAACCTTCCATATTGTCCTCATCAAATAATACACCCAGGGACGCAATTACCCAAGGGCTATCCATAATTGATTGCCAAGATAATCCAATTCGTGATGCACATCCTTGTCATGTTTCAGAAATACAAGACCCAATGCAACCATGCACTTTATTGCCATTACCTGTTTTAGAGGACCCCATTTGAAGTCCTTCTTCCTCATGTTCAAGCATTGATTCCTTGCCAGAATCCATCACAAATGTTCAAAGTGCATCTCCTTCATGCCAAAACATTGATTCCTTGTCAAAATCCCCCATGCATATCCAAATTCCAACCTCATGTCAAGAGGATAATTTAGAGCACGAAGAAATGAGTCCTAAAGAAGATGAAGATCAAGATCAAACCTTATCATCCCATCCAATTGTTGACCAGAACCCCATGTTCCTAGACACTCACGATGATTCCCTTATTCTTGTCCATCCTATCCAAAGCCCTATTGACACTCCATTCCCTGAGAAAGATCAAGATATCCCAGTTCATCCAATCCCAAATGATCCCGTTCCATTTCATGAAAAAAATGTCCTTTCAAATCCCATTGACATTCCACTTCCTGAGAAAGATCAAGATATCCTTTCCATCCTTTGTGATGATCCCATTGAAATTCAAGAGCAAAGCACCTTTAAAGAGGATTCCAATGATCTTCCTCCTTGTCAAGATCAAATTATTCCTTTAAATCCTCCACAAGATCCACTTGTTCCTCCATCTCCAAGTCCTAATCCAGCATATACACTCCAAGATCGCATTTATTTTGATGATCCCATTATTTTTCCCATTCCATCTCTTGAAGAGCCTGTCATTGAACCATGTCCACTACACAATCCTAGTCCCCCTCATGATCCTAATCCCACTCATGATTCTAACGTGTCAGTGCAAGATGTTCATGAACCCTCGACATGCATAATGGGTTCTTCCACTTTGGTGCAATCCGATCCACTTCAAGATCTCATTATTTCTCTCATATCATATCCAACTCATAATGGACTCGCATCTTCTTCCCAAAGAAAAGAGTATCCTACATGTCAAAATATTCATAAAGGAAAAGGAGTAGATCTTCATGAGAAAGAACCCCTCCATATCAAAGAAGATCTTCAGGGTCATGTCTACACAACTCACTCTCAAGGCGTTGGTATTCCTTCAAAGTCAAAATCCAAATGTCCACCTTCCCCATCATCACTTCCATCCATTCTGGGTCCCTATATCCCTCCATCAAAATCAAAACATACACCTTCCCCATCATCTCTTCCATCCATCTTAGGTCCTTATATCCCTTCATCCTCTATGCAAGGTCAGCAAAGGCACACATCCTTAAGTAAATTTCATCAATCCAAAATAACTCCATTTCATTCATATCCATCCATGCATTCCTTTCCCCCTCCAAGCAATTTGGATGCCAAGTATAAAAGTCATAAGTCTAGCAATCCACATGTATTCAAGGATCAACATGTCCAATATAATCGACATGTCAAAACAAAGAAAAATATGATCCAAAAAGAAAAAGAAATATCTAAAAGGCCACAAAGGCCCACTGAGAAAAATAAAGCAAAGTCAAAATATATATGGGTTCCTAAATCCCTTGTGCAAGCAGTGCACTCCAAGGAACCACAAAAGCATGAAAAATCAAAAACCATGTGGATCCCTATGTGGCTCCTTGAAGCACAAAAGCCTAAAGAAACATCCAACTTGGCATCCAAAATTTCTATTCCTCCATCCAAACCTCTCAAATCTATTCCTCCATCACCTTCTTCATCCATTTTGGGCCCTTATGTCCCAAAATCCATAGCCTTTCCTTCCTCAAAATCTCAACATCCAAAATACATTTTTTCTCCATCAGCCCATCACCCCTCAAGGTGTGTGCCAAGGTCGATCTTGCCAACATTTCCATCCACTCAAGCCCGATTCTTCCAATACGCTATCCATTATCCAATGCGTATTTTCCATCCTTCGATCCCTTTGATCCCATCCTTTGCATAAATCCTTGCCTTAGTTTCATCTCATTTTCCATGTCCTTATTCTACCAACGTCTTTGAGCATACTTTTAACAGTCATGGTCCATTTTTTTTCAAGGCTACTATCCAAAAAAAAAAAGATGGTTGAGTCCTTCTTCCATCCCCTATCATGTGTCCATCTTCTATTGAAAAAGTCAAAAATCCAAAAAAAAAAAAAATTGAAAAAGAAAAAAAAAAGTGAGAAAAAAAAAAGACAAAAAAAAAAAAGTAAAGAAAAATAATTCGTCCACTTGTGAAAACCTGGCAAACAGGCGCCTTGGGCAAGTACCGTGATGAAAACCTAGCAAACAGGCGTCATGCATAATCTATGAACTTCTTGCACACCACACTTGGGGGCAGGTTTCCTCCTTCATATCCTATTGCCCTTCATTATCCTATCATACCATGTCATTACCCTTCCTTGTCCTATTGTCCCTCATGTCCAGTTTCCCTTTCCACCTTTGATCTTGACAAGGCTGAGGATCTTCACGAGCATCATGCATCTTGTTTGCAGCTTTTAGTCCATCATAGCTTTTGGTCATTTATCCATTTGCTTATTATAACTTTTCATCCATATTCCCTGTCTTATTGCAACTTTCTGCCACTATCCCTTAGCCAGTCCCGACCTTCAGTCCATGTCCTTTATCCATTCTTGGTCTTGCTTATCCTATCCATATCTTATCACTATCCATACACTCTTTTTCATTCCTTGATCTTGATCTGACATAAGGACGCAAAATTTAAACATGGTTTCAAAAACCTCTTGACATGTCCCTCATGCCATGTCACTGTTTTACATCGTCATATCCAGTCTTTTGTCCCATCACGTAATAGCCCTTGGAAATTGCATCCGTATTGTCTCCATGATAAAAGGCCTTTGTCTTCCCTCTATCCACCAACATTTCAGAAAGCCTATTTATTCACCTGTCATATTCCTTGCCTTGCTAGACACTGGGGGCAAAGTCATTCAAAATCCAAAAAACATTTAAAAATGTCCTGAAAAAATTCAAAAACATTTAAAAATGTCCTAAAAAAAAAATCTCATAAAAATTGAAAAATGTCCTGAAAAAAATCCCTAAAAATTGAAAAATGTCCTGAAAAAAATCCCTAAAAATTGAAAAATGTCCTGAAAAAATCCCTAAAAATCAAATAATGTCCTGAGATAATTCCTAAAAATCAAATAAAGTCCTGAAAAAAATGAACACAATTTTTTTTTTTTTTCAAAAACATCAAAAACCAAAAACAAGCATTTTGCAATAATAAATAACCCCTTTGTGCATCGACAGATCACTGAGCATACATCTAATGACAATCAATCACCCACCTGTGCTTTAATGAAATCATGCATAACCAGATGAACTGTTTCAATCAAACCAGACATTCAAACTGATCACAATTGTCATACCAATCAAACGTCACCATCAATATCATTTGTCTTTGTCTCTACTATCATGGGTCTTATACAGGGTGTGGTATGCTCGAAACCAGACTGTGTCCTGTCTTAGACGGGGTACCGCATGTCCTGAAACCAGACAGCATGATCGTCCTATCAGCACTTTCAACTTTTGACAATGAAGATCAAGATGTTTGTTTAATTTGTTGGAATTTGTGCATCTTATCTTTTTACTGATTTATCTTTGGCTTCGGTCATGTTCCTATGTTGCTCGATGATGTCACTGAGTGATTTAGAGTGACCGGGATGGTTCATGGTTCTTTTCTTTTTTGTTATGATTGTTGTTTGTTTGTGATGAGTTTGTCTTTTGCAAAAAGGGTTGCATTTCAGCTATGGCCTTCCATGCCATGATGCTACGCATCCATTTTGCTACATTAAAATAAAGGTTCTCACCTACAAAGTGCATTACTGAAAGCAAGTTTTTCTTCGTCTCTAACTGTCCTCTGTCTCATTTTTCTTCTTACTAACATTTCTTCTATCCGTTCGAATAGTCAGTTCGGTCTAGTGCTCTGATTTCTCCAAAGACATATGCTACATCCTGCATCCATTTGGTTAGTACATTTGCATTACATCCAGCATCATATCAAGCATTTTAGGTCATACTCTACCATCTCTCCATGAATCAGAATGCGGAGGATACGCCATACATCCTCCAGTGTCACCGTCGCCTCTCCAGTCGCCAGATGGAATGAGGAGGTCTCTGAATGCCATCGCTCTGCCAATGCGGTAAGCAGTCCTGTGTTTACCCTAATCTCGGGCATGAATTTGACATAGTATATCCCAAGTCCTGCTAATGTATCTCTATCCGTGCTCCTGAGTCTATGTCGTAGCATGAAGCAGTCCGGTCGGTTCTCTCGCGTGATCAATGGATACTATCGACTCTGCATCACAATTGGGGCACATTTTGTTAGTTTTAGGGTTTGCTCCTACGGGTTGCATTTCCTCATTTTCATGTCTAATCAAGGTGTTTTTCATCTAATCTGACCTATCATATCCTTATCCCCCCCTTTCTGGATCATTTGCATGTCATTTTGACCAAAATTAGGGTTGCCAATGCACATTTGTGCCTATGTGACAAGTCTTGCACCTATGTCATGTAACCTGCACTTGTGTCCCCTTACACAAGTGCATAAGACCATACACAAGTGCAGGATTCGCCCTACACAAGCGCAGGAGTCCTTTTCTGCATCCCCTGTGGGCCCCGCAATGTCCCGCAAGCAATCAAAATTCATAAAATTGAAAATATGGCTTTTCGAGATACATACCGCTGCTCCCGTGTCATCCGGTCGTCTGAATGTGCGTACATTTTCCCCGAGGTGATCCGCCATTGGAATGTTCACCATCTATCTGCAAGTGTCCTTGTCCAGAGCAACAAATCCTCCTCTTTGTCTAGTGCAAATGAGCAATTTTCACTCTCTTGGTCCCATTTATAGATCTTTGTCAGTGCATAGATGGACGTGCATCCTCTCCATCTTATGTTGGTCGTGGTCTTTTGCATCTTAAATTGCTTGTCCTTCATGCATCCGATCTCCGATTGTCAGTCCGTTCGATCCTATCATTTTTATCGATCAATTGGCCTCTTTTCTGCATGTTTCCGACCAATTTCTCGAGGGGGCATCCATATGTCATTATTATTGTCTGGGGCATTTTCATTATTGTTCTTTGAAACAACGCTTAAAATCGCATTGTCTCAAAGAGGGGCAAAATGTAGACACCTAAAAATGGTCAACACTTGCGGAATCATACTTTAACATTGGCGCATTGCCTTATTTTAGGTTTTTGTGTCGCATTAACATTTCTCCTATGTTACGCACTTGGTTTTTATCATTTGCAATCATCGAGTCATTCTTCTACATTCTTCATTCGTCTCGCTCTCAAATTTGGTCTTGTCGACAACATTATCTAGTCATGATTTTGATCGATTTTATCTTGTTGCATCAATGTGCGTGCTCATTTGTCATCATTTTGGACATCGTCATTCCTAATTAGGGTTTTGTCCTCTTATCAATCTTGTCGTTTTGCGATCGATTTGTCATTGATCGTTGTCATGTTCGAATTTGTCATTTTGCGATCAATTTGTCATTGATCGTGGTCATTTTCAATCTTGTCGTCTTGCAATCTATTTTGTTATCGATCCTTGTCCTCTTGTCAATTTTTTCATTTTGCAATCAATTCGCCATCGATCGTTGTCTCTCTCAATTATGTCAATTTGGATCAATTAGTCATTGTTCCTCGTCAATTGGCACATTTTTCAATCAAATCATTTATCAATTCAAAATTATGATCAAATCGAAACGACATTAATTATCTTTCATCAAGACCTAATTCATCTTCTAGGGTTTTGTGATTTAATCATTTAACCTTGTTTGTCATTTCTCTCTCTAGGTTAAATAATTTACTTATTTATCCTAAGTCTTCTTGTCACAATTAAATGTTCATTTAATTGGCTAATAATTCCTTCTTTGTGAATTAGTTAATAAATGAAAAATTATTAATTAATTCACTAAATTCCTAAATTTTCCTCTTTGTGAATTAATTAATAAATGGCAAATTATTAATTAATTTACCTAATTTCTAATTTTCATCAATTTCTTAATTCCTAATTTTCTTAATTCCTCTTTTTCTAATTTTCTAATTTTCTAAATTCTTAATTTCAATTTCCTCCTATTTCTCCCCTAATTTCATGGGAATGACATAGCAATTTGTCATAATTTGTCATAATTGACAATCAATCAATCCTTGCATAGCAGTTTGTCATAAATTGTCATAAATCCTTGCATAGCAATTTGTCATACACATGTCATAATTTTTCTATTCTTGATTTGAATTTCCATTCGAATCACTATCATGCTAATTTGTTCATCTCTCCAATTTGTCTATAAATTGGATGAATTTCTTCAATCAAATCCCTAATAATGAGAATAATCAGATTATCAAATTTCTAATCAATCACGCTTCGAGTACTCTTGAGCAATAATCTTGTCTACTTGCTTTCAATCATGATCATGCACTAGTAGGTGAGATCCACAACAAAACTATTTGGAGAAGAAAGAAGGACAATGGAGCCGCATGAAGGAAGCATTCAGATCTACATTTGGTTTGCATAGTCTTTAGTTTTGAATGTTTTGTCTTTATGTCTTTATTGAGTGTGTTTAGGATAGATCATTACATTTAAGCTTTCGTGATTGGGCTAAATTAGTTTTTATATTGTTTGTGATGATTCCTAATTTCCTAGCTACAATATCTATCTCTCTTCATTCATGAATGGTGCAAAGCTACCTCCTAATTTCAACATCTCCACAATAACACCACTAGGAGTGATAGTGAATCTAAACATGACACAGACATCCAATACATCTACAACAACAATTCCTACACAAATTGTTGCTCCAAGCACACAAATGGAGCTCCGATTCAAGCAACTATAAATTCCACACCAATGTCAATGGTTACTCCAACAAGGTTCCAATCAATGCCCATGTTCAACTCACAATCTAGTGGTACTCCACAAGTAACTACATCAGTATCAGTTGAATTTGCGACTGGTATCCAAGGGGTACAAGATGGAGATACCAATCCCTTTGAGTCTACTCAGGCTAACATAGCACCTCAGTTTACTTACTTCACAACACCTAGTAGTGGTTTCAATACAGTGCAAAGTCAAGCATCTTCAACAATGCCGGTATACACCACCACTCCACCATATGCATCAGGCATACCCTTAACACAAACATAATTTTTGATTCAGCAAGTCCAAAACTTACAAAAGCAAATGGTAAGCATGCAAGCAAGAAAGGACAATAAAAGCTACACAATGGAAGATCCCAATCCTTATCCCTATGATAGATCTCTATTTATGCCACCCTTTCCTCCGCACTTTGAGACACCTAAGTTTCATAAATACAAAGGAAAGGGTGATCCAAGGAACCATATAATAGATTTCTTCACATCTTGCATAGAAGTGGCACATGAAGACACTTATTTACTAAGACTATTTCCCAAAAGTCTTGGAGGGCCCGCATTAGAATGGTTCTCACATCTACCTCCTAGAATTACTTCATGGGGAGAGTTAGCAGAGTTGTTTATCTCAAACTTCTCTCATAATATAGACGATCTAGTGAGCCTGATAGATTTATGCACCACAAAGCAGAAAGAAATAGAGACCTTTGCTGCATTCTTGCAAAGATGGAGATAAGTGTATAGAAGGTATCCGAGCAATATACTAGAAGCAAAACAAGTGGACTTATTCAGTGAAAACCTCCTTCCAACGGTCAAATATCCTTTGCAAATGTAATGTTTTGATACATTCAAGGATATCACAAAAAAAGGTCTCAAATGTGAGAAGGGATTGTTGGAGCAGGGTATCATTAAAAATGGTAAATATTCAGGACCACCCAATAATGCAAATGCAGATAAACCTAGTGTTTGGTCAAGGAAAATGAATGTTACAAATGATGTTGTGGTTGATGCGAGAGTAGTCAATAGAGATCAACCCAAACTATCATTACAAGGACCAAACCAAAATGTGAATCAATCATGATAAAATAATACAACTATAGCTACTACCAATGTAGTTCAATCTAATGTAGTTAGACATCCAAGAAATATGGCACCAAAAAGAAATTTCACACCTTTGCGGGAACCTATTGATGTTTCTCTAAATAAGTTGATACAAACAAACATGATCACCTTTCCAGAAGCAAGACCATATGAACCAGGCCCATTCAAACCAGCCTGGTGGAATGACAATGATTTTTGTGATTATCATCATTCCAAAGGACACAAAACATCTAGTTGTTACAAGCTCAATAATCTCACACAATACATGATAGATCAATGTGATGTAACACTAGATACAGATACAAGATCATCGAACTAGGTACATATCATATACAAAGATCCTTTTGTGAAGCATGATCAAGTACAAGCATCTACGTCAAATGGACAGGAAAATACAACCAACTACACCAAGGTTGCATATGATTATACAATCAATGCAATTAGTGAAGGGGAGACAATGGTAGCAACCATCTCCATCAACCCTAGAAATAGATATTGTGTAATGGTAACCTGCAGATCCAAAGTTGCATTACAAGGAGTACCTCCTCAGGCACCTCATCAAGCAAGCAACTTTAATGTTGTGGATCAACTAAAAAAGACTCCCGCTCAAATCTCACTCTTTGAATTACTCAAGATTTCCCCAACTCATAAAGCAATTCTGGGCAAACCATTGCAAGGTTCAATTATATCCAGAGACATGGATGAAAGTGTATTACAATAAATGGTGGGAATTATAACTATTTCATCTAGGGTGGTCTTCACAGAGAAAGACATCCCCACAGATAAAATCAGGCACAATGATCCTTTACATCTAGAAGCTTTTGTTCGTAACAAGAGAATAAGAAGAGTGCTCATAGATGGAGGGGCAAGACTCAATATCTATACTCTTAAGTTGATAAAGGAATTAGGTCATTCCTAATTTCATATAGACTTAACCAAGAAGATCAACATTAAGGCCTATGATGATGAAGAATGTCCTTCCAAAGGATTGGTCACATTACCAGTACAAGTTGGCCCAGTTACTACAGACATCAAATTCCAAGTGTTGGACAAAGAGCTGGGATACAACGTGCTATTAGGATGCCCATGTATACATGCCATGCAGACGATGCCTTCTACGTTTCATCAATGCATCAAATTCCAAGTCAATTTAGTAGAAATAACCGTGTATGGGGATCCTAACTCTTTTCAACACTGCAATGCTTTAAGAGAAAGCACAAACAATCAAGTTCTGATTAATCAAGCAACACTGCATATTACACAAATGGACTCATTGACAATCAGAGAAGCACAAAAAGATACACCTACAACATCTTCTTTGCATATTAATGATGCTGGTTGTGGGGAATACTCTATCTCCAGTACACCAAATGTCAAGCAATTATCTCTTTCTCTAAGATCTTTTGGCAAACCTCAACATACAGTGATGAAACAAGATAAAGGAAAGGAGATAGTCAAATATTCAAATTCATGCTCCTTCATCAAATGAGGAGACTTAGAGGAAGAATCCCTAGAAGAAGATGTCAATCATTGGTTATATAGAGAAGAGAATGACATGACAATAACCTGCTTACCCTTAGATCATTATGGCAATGGTTTTAAAATGCTATAGAAACATGGCTATGATGGTACCACCGGCTTGGGACTACAACAACAAGGAAGATTAGAACCTGTTTTACCTCAGGAAAACTGAAAGAATCAAGGGTTAGGGTATAAGCATGTCACAAAGATAATAGAGGCAAGACAACGAACACTAGATATACTAAATAAGCCAAGCTTAGTATCAGAGTATATACCTCATAATTAGTTATCAACACATAGACTCCCTTCTTCATCTCATAGAAGCAATCAAGCAACAACATATCCTAGTACAGAATCAAATGGTGAAGATCTCAGACGTCTTTTCTAAGAAACTAATGAGACACCACCTAATAGTATGGTACCCAAAACAACTTCATAAGCAACTGTGGTAGCAAAAACTAGATCACCACCTGCAAATGCGCCTAATCCTTGGATTTTGTCAGTACTTTTACCAAGGGAAACAACTCTAGCTCCACCAAATGAGTCAGATGAGGAAAGATTGCAACGTCTAATACTAGGTTTAAGAAGAGTTTCCACCACACAAGGAAGATCCTCAAGTCAGGAACAAATTTTGTTACAAGAACAAGATGAGATAAGCGACACAACCTCAGATAGTGGGACATATATAGAAAGTATGACAGATTCTCTTGACTATGAGTTTCTATCTATTCAAGATAATAGCCCAAGAATAATAGACATAACTAATGACATTGTCTATGAAGATGATCATAATAACCAATTTGCATGATGTCAATCACTTCTCTAGCAGACGAAAGCAAAGATTTACCCCTTGTATATTCACATCTAATTGACTGGGATCAAGAAGAGGCAAGACACTTGAAACCATCAGTTCAAATAACCAAACTATGTGTGGAAGACATCAAACTCCTTTTTCAATAAGATACTAAAGAACCAACGCAGGATGATATGATGATAAGACAAGATCTCGCAACAAAAGAAAATCCAAGTGCTAAGAGAGTAAAAATCCTCAATCTAGGTATGAGAGGTTGTGTCATCACAAAACATCATCATAATCAAGTATGTATGATGCAACAAACTCTCCACCCAAAGCAAATTGATTGGAATCCAATTGACTGGTAATCCCAAGTGCTACCGCAACTAGAATGGACCAATAATGACAATACCATAGAAGAATTTATGGCTGAGGAGGTTGAACTCCCCTATAATATTTATACAATGGGATTCACTTTAGAGGTGGATACGATAACATCTCTAGATGAAATAAGCACATAATATCAGCAGGTTCAAGAGACATTTCTCAAAGACATGATACCTGATAATGAGGAAGATTGTGTGAACAACATAAAGCAATGGAAAGAAAAAGGTAAGTTTAGAAAATTCTATGCTTGATGACATAAATCAACAACTTTCTCTCCCCATCACTAGGATTGATATTACAGAGGCAAACAACGTCTACGAAATACTGTTACCAACCACACCTCAACGGTTAGAAAATCTACGACATGACACTTATCATTTAATGACAATTAAGGGAGATCCACTCCCCAAACCCATGAGCAATATACACCTAAAAATATATTACATCTAAGGGATGGGTTCATTTAAATTTTCAAGTACTACATTTGTATATTTCTTTACTGCATTGCATCACATATCTCCATTTCAAAGTGCATCATAGTTAATTGCATTTTATATTGCACAACATATAGCTACATATCATTATTACGTTCTCATATAGCTGCATCAATAGATAAGGCGATTATCTGAGTCGTTCACTTGTCTACACTGAAAGGAGCGAAGGTTATCTCATTTCTAAAAAACTTGTTCATGAAGTTATTAGGAGGTCTTTAGTCATTCATCTTCAACGTCACCTTGTGATTAAGCTTTATCCATGGTTTTGCAGAGGTTTCACTATTAAGATTTGTTACCCAACATCTATCAATTGCTATATCACACATTAATCAAATGCTCTAAGTCATTACATATACCTAGTTGGTCATGTGGCTAGTGAAAAATCCAAAATTCTACTTTAGTGCTGTTGTAATTGTCATACCCAAGTAGGTTTCATTACTTACAAGTCAAGGCAAGAAAATAAAAGAAAAAAGAAAAGTTATGCCA
Organism: Cryptomeria japonica; assembly: GCF_030272615.1. Classification (NCBI taxonomy): domain Eukaryota; kingdom Viridiplantae; phylum Streptophyta; class Pinopsida; order Cupressales; family Cupressaceae; genus Cryptomeria; species Cryptomeria japonica. The sequence continues at coordinate 626,853,682 of NC_081409.1, read as the reverse complement.
AATATCCATCTCAAGGCAAAATAGCACAGATATATAACTAAAATATCATGAAAAAATGTGCAATAAATCTTGACTAAGGGAACATGCGAGTAAATCCACCAGGGCTATGGACGCCTGTTGGCAATGGAGCAATATTTAAGAGATTGCGGTGTATAACCTCGTCGGAGTCTTAAAAGCTTGCTGGCAGGGAGGCTCTATCCAAGTTGTTTTTAAAGTCAGAATAACACATGTAGCTAGCCACATAGGATTCCATGGGTCTTTGATGGTTATAAGAGTCAGAATGAACTCAAGTGCACACACATGGGCAAAAGGAGATCAAAGTTTCAAGAATTGATGGAGAAGTTTTATGTGCCTCCATTCAAAAATCTTGATTACATAGTGTGTTAAGATAGGATGATCTAAAGTCTTCTGAGAATGGATTGAACTCCTATCTCTGAAATGTTTCACACCTTTAATTCAATAAGTGTATTTTAGAATGAAAGACACATACACCTACCCTTGTTCAAATAGGAACCTCTCTTCATCTTGCATCTCATATAAAAAAAGTCATTATCTCCATATACATCGCCTAGATCATCATGTCATCATAGGTTTGCATACTTGGGGGCATAACTGAAAAAACCCTAAAAATCAGATAAAGTCCTGAAAAAATCTTTAAAATAAAAAAATGATCCTGAAAAACATCAATAAAAAACATTCAGATAAAATCTTCAAAATCCAAAAACATTTTCAAAACTCAAAACCCTAAAAATTGTAAAAAGTCATGAAAAAACCATAAAAATTAAAAAAAGAGCCTGAACAAATATAAAAAACAATCGGAAAACAACAAAATAAAAAACATTTGAAAATGATCCACAAAACCCTAAACATTGAAAAACTCAAAAACAAACTAAAAATCAGAAAATCAACCAAAACTTGCAATAAAATGTCTCGTGAGAAACAAATACCCTAGCAGATATCCAGCAAACACTTCGCATGAATTTAAACAAAGGATATAACTATCTTATCAAACATTTGCAACCAACTTGATCAAGTCTTATCAATCTCTGATATCCACACCAAATTGATCATTATCATGTCTTAGACAAAATCAAATAGACTCAAAACCAAAAAAATCATTCTTAAACAGGGTCCAAAACTTCTAAAACCATTCATTATCAACCATCACATCAAACAAATCAAAGCAAGGCACAATCAATTTAGCTACTTAATTTTGTCTAATTTTGGTTTTTATCTTTTATCAATTGGCGAAGATCATGTTTCTATGCTACTCAAGGGTGTCCAAAAGTGACTAGAGGAGCCATGATGGATATGATCCTTTACTTTGTTTGATGTTTTGTGGTGTGAACAAATAAAGTCATGGGGCAATTGCTCTAGTGGGTGTCTGTTATATGAGCATTCAACCTATAAATGCCACACATACCTCAACCCCTAGCATAATTCCTAGATTCATTCCTTGTCTACTGCGTGTTTGTTTCTTGCAGTGAGATATCTATACATCCTGATTCCTCGTACCTTGGTGTACTAAGGTTCATTGTTACATAATAAGGCTCAATGATGATAACATATTGCCCTATGAATAAGGCAAAGAAGAGTAATCATCATATCATTCTTATCATATCATATCAATTTTGCTTTCAAGTTAACACAGTTGATTCTTCAATTTTCTACTATTTCTTCATCATCTTGTCCAAATCTATATTTATTACTAACACTTCTTCTAACTCAAAGAGGCACAATCAACAATGTATTCTATCACAATAAAAACTTTCATATAGGTTACATATCTTGTTAAGTTCATTTGCTATTAGTTAGCTTGCATTTAAATACACGTCATTTAGATTCACTTATATTATTACTCAAGCTTAATTTCATCTACAAGTCAATGCATTAGATTCATTTCATATCATTTTAGACTCGTATCATTTTAGAAGCATTAGTTGCACAGTCATATCATCACATTTCATAAAATAGAATTCACTAGGATCATAAAATGCATATATATATATATATATATATATCTCAAAAGTGTCAAAATACATCATATGTACAAGACAAAGTGTCTCAATCGGCACTGCCCATATCCCAGGTGGATCTTGTTTGCTTGATCCTGCCCCAGGATGACTCAATGATGCCCTAAGAGGACCCATCATGCCTCTGTTTCTCGTCCGTCGACTCATTTCCCTGCTAGATCCACTATGAGATCTATAAGCTTGATAGCTAGGCCCCCTCTAATCCTCGGGAACAAATCTCTCACATGCCTATCTATAATATATAGCCACTTGAGCAACAGTGAAGAATCTATCTGTCTATCTCTGCTCATCAGTCCCTGGGCCAAACAACTGATCATACGCATCCTTGACCACCTGTGCCCTCCCCACTGCATCATTTCGCTCTTGATGGAGACAATCTCTATCTGCAATATCCCTATCCCTCTCTCTCACAGTCTGATCTCTCTCTACCTCTAAAACACCATACGCTTTGCGGAAGTGCTCTCTATCATCCATCCAATATTATCGAAATATGACAACTAGATCCTCTAAGCTCTGATTCGAGCTCTCAAAATCTTCTCATCCTCACCCTCCTCCTCACCATCCCCCTCTGCATCTATCACATCTCTAACTTGGGGCATCTCAATGTCATGTCCGCCACCATCCCCACCATCACTCCCTTCACTGCTAGATGATCCTGTCTCAGAATCATCACTCTCACTCCCATCTCAGTCAAAACTGCTAATAGACTCGATGTCTCCACTGATGTCTACATCACCCTCACTATCCTCTCACTCGGCCTCTGCTTCTATCAAACCAACTAGACCTCCACCTCGCCCTCCTCCCCTATCTCAACCTCCACCATCTCTCCCTCTCCCTCTCCCTCCTTGTGGCCTCCTATGTCGGATTTGCTAAGGAGAGATAGGAATCGTAGGATCTGTCAAAGGTACTAGTATATGATGTACCCACCAAGTATAATATTGCGGTGTCACACCAAGATCTGCAACTCTGACTGACCAACCCCACTGTAACGATTGAAGAGAATCAAACTCTGCAATAGCAACATGAGGTTGTACGCAAGCCCCCCAATCCCTAATGTCTCGTGTAATCCAAGCAAAATAAGTTGTCACATCTGGCACAACCTGTACCTCCCAAAACTGACGGAGTACCCGACCAGGAAGATGGATGCCAATAACCCTGTGTCTACCAACATCTCAACCAATGAGATAACTTTGTTGCTTGCAAGAAGGTAAATGTTGTGCGTCATCAGCCCAACCGCAACAATCAAGATACGGTCTCCAAGAGAAATACTGCAATATATCGATCTAATGTCTCCAGTAAAGGGTGTTCCCTAATGCCCTATGTTTAATGTTGGTCATGTATCTATAGGCATATGGCTACTCTTCAGCAAGATTAACATGAACAATCGGATGAAAGATAGCCATATGCTCCCAAGTCCATACCTGAAGAAAAGTGATGCCATAGCGAATGGATTTCTTCTCTAAATATACAATACCATGCATCTGGTGATATAAAGTGGCCAATAAACATGGACCCCAAGCAAAAACATGTCTACTAATAATCATGTCTCAGATGAATCTACCCCATCTGATAGGGAAACCATGTGTTCGTTGATCAGGAATAAGTAAGCCAACAACAACAAAGCACAAAACGACAGTAAGGTCATCATAATCAAGATCATCCCATGGGATCTCATATCAACCCCATATGGATAAATCCTCCTTTGACCACTTGAACAAATCACACAATCCATCAACACCATCGTCACGATCGAAAGTAACTCGGGCGCCATGAATGGGTATATGCAGAATGCGCCACACATTCTCTAATGTGATTGATGCCTCACCAGGAGGTAAGTGAAATGAATAAGTCTCAAAATGCCATCTCTCGACTAAAGCAGTAATCATGACCCTATTGGTTGTAACCTTTGGCAAGTGCAATATATGATATAAACCTAAATGCTTGATCAAGGCAGTCTCCTCATCGATAAGCTCATAGTGATGCTCAAGACCATATGGCCTCGTCTACCTACCAACCAAGACAGGGTAATGTGCCTACAAGATGAAACACATTGATATATCAGATAATATATTCACATGACAAATATCAACTCATAAATTTTGGAAAATTACAAAAAATAACAAGTGCGAATCAGTTATAAATGGACATAGTCAAGTGTGAATCAGTTAAAGAAAATGCGCAACATTAAAGGCAATTGTGCATCATTAAATATATTTGTGCACTACTTAAAACAAATGTGAATTAATAATATCAATTGCGCATCATTACATCAATTACAAATTAATAAAATCAATTGCGCACAAATACCATCAATTGTGAATAGATCGAAAGGCAATTGTGCATCAACTAAAAAAATTTGCTTTGACAAAAATGAATTTTTTTTGAAAAAATAAGGAAAAATTTCAGAATTCTTACCGAGCCTCCAGTGCTGGCCAGTCTCTAATATGCACGCACTCGATCAAACAAGTGCAATCTTGTTCTGTGGCCCGCCATCACACTCTAAAGTCGCAGAAAAGTACTAAAATCAAGAAGAGCGCAACAAAATCAAATGAATGCAAATGAGCTAATTAAAGGGCCTGTTCACTATTTATAGCTCAAAATTAGGGTTTTTACCTCTCCAACGGTTGTAGTCCCCTTAAATTTCAATGCACTTGTAGCACAGTCAAACGAACTCAGAATTGCACAAAACTTCACACAGTTGCTCACTACAACGATATCAAAAAAATGGTCTCAGTTTCATAATTTGTCGACCACTTTTTCCGAGGGGGCATATTTACACTATAAGCGTCATCGCGGCATACTTGGGCATAATTTTTTTTGTTTTCTTTGAAACAACGTCGTTTCAACATTGTGTCAAAGAGGGGCAAATGTAGACACTGAAAAATGTCTTTTTCATCATGTACTAATTATTCATCCTAATTAATTAAGTAATTCTTTTATTATTTAATTAAGATAATTATTCTTCTAAATTGACTCAATCATCATTCTTCATCTTATTAACTATTCAATTTTTATTATTTAATTAATTAATCATTTAACCCCTTTCTCAAATATTAATTAAATATTATTTATTTAATTAATTACGATTAATTCTTTAATTAAATAATCTTTATTATTTAATTAATCCTATTTCTAATGTTTAAATAATTTCATTTAAATTATTTAAATTAATTAACTTATTGCTACAAATCCCCAAATACGAATTTTAATTAATTCCATCTAATTTCATTTCTATCAAATTCACATTTCACAAAATCTGAATTTCAATAAATTTCATGTGCATTTCAACATTCGAAAGTCCAAATTCAAATCCAAATTGAAAATGAAAAACAAATTCAACTTCAAAATCCTTTAGCACATGTTGAAATCATAATTGATTGATCAAATCAGTTAACTCAGTTAACTCTTCAATCTCCCCTTTTCACTCCAAATCACCTTTTCTGACTAATCAATCAAATTAGTTACCTCTCCAATCCATTCAGTCATCTCCTCAATCTATCTAGTCGGCTGATTAATCTATTCAATCCACAATTCAATCTATTTAGTTAACAAGTCAATCAATTTGAGTTAACAAATCAATCAACTCTGTTAACTGATCAATCTAAATCAGTTCACTCCTAATCAGGACTTGAGTTCAAAATCCTTCCCCATCTCCCATGAAAATCTATATAAGCAAGATCAATTTCTCAAATCAATCTAGATCACACTCTTCAAAACAATTGCCATCTTTATGCAGGAATCCCAGTGCAATACTTGAGAGCCACCTACATGCAATTTGGAGAAGAACAATGGAAGCACAAATCTGGAATAGGGAGTTTGATTTTTAAAAGCTTTCAATTCTAGCATTTATTCTATTGCTTTAAATGCGAGACTTGATGAATCGTACAAGAGAAACCACAAACATGCCATAGCACAAAAACTATGCCCCAATGTACACCAACCCAGACATACCAAGATATAAAATGATCAAGGCAACCATGAAGAGGTATAGTCCTAGGACACAAAATCAAATCAAATCGAAAAGATCATTCAAGCAAACGACTCGTGTGGTCAACAAAAATATCTTGCCAAGAGTAGAACATGGATTTGGATAAGCTGCCAGTTATGGGAAGGATGCATCCTGATGGGCATTGATGACATGATAGATTGATGATAGGCAATAGATTAAGTTTATTGGGAGAGACGCTAGTCAAGAGGGTCTCTTCTTGGATTTGGTTAACAAATTGTGAATAGGTGCTTGGATTATGCACGAGTCTAGGATAATCTCAGATTGATGGGAAAAGCTTAGATTGATGGGAAAGCTCAGTGTGATGGGAATATCTGTATTCACAATAGTGGGTTATCTCATCATCTCATGTAGGGGGAGGCGAGGATAGGATGAAAGTGAATGGTTAGTGAAAAAGGAGAATGACAAGCCAACGTGTACCCTTAGCTCATGCAGGAGATACTGTGGAAATGCAATATTGTGGTGCTTTTGAGTGATGTTGTGCAATTGATCAATATAGTGTTGGTGAAATCCGGAGCAATTGGTTGAATTACCCTAGTTTTAGTCAAATCATGATAGTTGATGTTAGTTGGTTGCTCAGACAGGATAAAGTTTAAGTAATTGAGTCAAAGTGACCTGTTGAGACTTAGACAATTGAAGTAATTATCTGATGAAGTCAAGGTATCTGAGTCAAATCACCTGTTGAGACTTATATAATTGATGTAATTGTCTGTTTGGATTGTGTGTGATTGGTTGTCCAATTGAAAATTGGGTTTAAAAGGTAGACATAACAACTTGTGGTTGTGTACATGATGACCTAGCTGGCAGAGGCTACATAGCCCATCGTTTTAGAGATGAACTATGATGTATGTGACTTGATTGGGGGATTGAATACGATGTAGGGTATGCGGTGATGATGACCTAGATAAGGAGGGTGAGGGGGGGTTAGCTATATATGAATGATATGAAGTGATATGGATTGTTGGATGGATGAAATGCAATGGTAGGATGTTCTGATCTTGATCAAGATATTGGAAACCAAGGTTGAGAGTTACACCTATTACAAACAAATTACAAACAAGGAATATTCCCCTCCATTCTAGTGCACACACTGATGGTCAAGGTATACATTGTAGTCAATAAGCCATAGTGATCCATGACTTTGTATTTTTGCATAGGATCTCATAGCTTAGTGAACTTTCTACGTAGACACCATTAGTATTTGCCCCAGACCTTCATTGGAACAATCCATAGACAAAAAATAAAGAAAAGATACCATGAACCATCCTAGCCACTCTAATCACTTGTGGATATCCTTAAGTGACATAAGAACATGATGTAAACTAGTAAAAGACAAAAGCACTATCAAAAGTCGAACAACCAAAGAATCTTCTTGCCAAAAGATGTGTCATCATGTGTTGTTGTAAGGAAGGATGCATCCTTGTTAAGACAATTGTTTGATGTTTAGCCTAGGCATTTGACCATTTGCAGACTAATTGATATTTTGTCTTGTTTGAGTATTTGATTTATGGTCAATTTTATGTGGCTACATTTGCCCCTCTTTGATATATCATCATGAAGTTATGTTATGTCAAAGAAGAATAACATCTAGTGGATAGAAAAAGACAGGGACTAGTAGCATGATGCCCCAGTCACTAGTGAGTTGAGGAAGGATGACGAGGAAGCCGTGGTATACCCCCTCAAGAGGATATGCAGGTTAAGAACACGGGTGTGCTCTTGAAATGGATCAAAATAGAGAATGAAAGGGAAAAGGGAGGGATAAGAAAGGTGAATAAACTGAAGCCTTAGGTGAAAAGGGATATGATAAGCTAAATGGAATGATTATGGATAGGATGGGTTAAATGGAAGGTGATGAAAAGGATGGGATTATTGTTATGCATTATATAGAGAGAAATCCTAGGTTTGATTTTGCAAAGGATTATCAAAATTGTTGATTATAGGAATCAGAATGTAATGAATATCTGATGCATGGACTAGACTCGCAGACAATAGGTTATCTCAATGTACACAAGTTCACAAACACACGTGATGTGTTAATGTGAGACTTGATGGATCATACAAGAGAAACCGCAAACATGCCATACCACAAAACTATGCGCCAATGTACACCAACCCAGACATACCAAGATATAGGAAGATAAAGGCAACCATGAATAGGTATAGGCCTCGGACAAAAAATAAAATTGAAGCGAAAAGATTATTCAAGAAAATGACTCGTGTGGTCAACAAAATTCTTTTGCCAAGAGCAGAACATGGATTTGGATAAGCTATTAGTCATGGGAAGGATGCATCCCGATGGGCACTGATGATATGATAGATTAATGATAGGCAATAGATTAAGTTGGCCAAGAGAGACGCTAGTCAAGAGGATCTCTTCTTGGATTTGGTTAACACATTGTGGATAGGTGCTTGGATTATGTGCGTAAGTCTAGGTAAGCTCATATTGATGGGAAATTGTTAGATTGATGAGAAAGCTCAGTGTACGGGGGAAATCTTAGTGTGATGGGAATATCCATATTCACAATAGTGGATTAGGTCATCATCTCAAGGCGGTAGGAGGAGGTGATAGGATGAAAGTGATGGTGAGCAGAAAAAGGAGAATGATAAGCCAATGTGTACCCTTAGTTCATGCAGGAGATACTATGCAAATGTAATGTTGTGATGCCTTTGATTGATGTTGTGCAATTGATTGATATAGTGTTGGTGCAATTGGTTGAATTGCCCCAGTTTTAGTCAATGCGTGACAGTTGATGCCAGTTGGTCACTTGGACAGGATAAAGCCTGAGTAATTGAGTCAAAGTGACCCGTTGAGACTTAGATAATGGATTGAATTTCCCAATAAAGTCAAGCTATTTGAGTTAAATTACTCGATAAGACCTAGACAATTGGTGTAATTGTCTGTTTGGATTGTGGTTGACCAATTGACAGTTGGGTTGAAAAGGCTTACACAACTGATGGTCGAGGTATACGTTGTAGTCAATAAGCCATAGTGATCCATGACTTTGTATTTTTGCATAGGACTTCATAGCTTACTGAACTTCCCATGTAGACACCATTAGTATTTGCCCCAGAACTTCATTGGAACAATCCACAAAGAAAAAACAAAGAAAAGATACCATGAACCATCCCGACCACTCTAATCACTTGTGGATATCCTTGAGTGACATAGGAACATGATGTAAATCAGTGAAAGACAAAAAGCACTATCAAAAGTTGAACAACCAAAGAATCTTCTTGCCAAAAGATGTATCATCATGTCTTGTTGTAAGGAAGGATGCATCCTTATTGAGATAATTGTTTGATGTTTAGCCTAGGCATTTGACCATTTGTAGACTAATTGATAGTTTTTATTGTTTGAGTATTTGATTTGCAGGCTCGGTTTGGTTTCACGTCTGATCGAATGTTTGTGTCAACAAGAATTAGTTTATTGTAATGTTTTTGATTGATTTTTGTGATGTTTTGGGATTTTTACAATTTTCTAGTGTTTTTGATGTTTTGTTGAATTGTTACAAATGTTTTTGGTTGTATTTTATGACATATTTTGAATATTTTTGGATTATTTCATGATGTTTTTTGAATGTTTTTGGTTTATTTCAGGACATTTTTCAAATGTTTTTGTTTATATCTAAGGACAATTTTTCAAATGAGTAATTCGACAAATCCCCAATATTTAAAATCCACTCCCATTATTAGGTTAAAAAGGTTGCCCCTAGTATACAGACCTGTTATGATGTGATGATCAACATAAGTGCACTTAGAGACAATGAAATATTTGACATAGAATTTTACTATGCAATATGCAAGATGAAAGATGCATGCTCCTATTTGAGCAAAGATGATTGTCTGATATTACTCTGTAATACATTGATCATTTTGAAGGTTTAAAACATTTCATCAATAGGAGTTTAATCCATTCTCAAGAGCCTTCAGACAACCCACCTTAACACACTTAGTGACTAGGATTTGTGAATGGAGACACAAAAAACTTCCCTATTGATTCTCGAGACTTTTGATCTTCTTTTGCCTATGTGTGTGCAATTGAATTTATTCTAACCCTTGTAACCATTAAAGACCCTTAGAATCCTATATGACTAGCTACGTAAGTTATTCCGACTTCAAAAGTATCTTGGATAGAGCCTTGCTGCCAATCAGACGTCTATAGCCCTTACGAGGTTATGCACTATAATTTCTCAAATATTGCTCCATTTCCAGTAGGCATCCATAGCCCTGATGGAGTTACTTGCATGTTCCCATAGCCAATATTTTATTATACTTTCTTGCATGATATTTCAGTTATATATATTTGCTCTTTTGCTTTGATATTTTGATATGTAATTATGCAGAGCTCTTTTTCTTTTATATTTTTGCACTGGCTTATGCAATAAAACCTACATGGGTATGACAATTACAACGGCGCTAAAGTAGAATTTTGGATTTTTCACTAGCCATATGATCAACTAGGTATCTACAATGACTTAGAGCAAACGATTAATGTGTAAGATATAGCAATTGATGGATTTTGGGTAACAAGGCTCAATAGTAAAACTTCTACCCAATCATAGATAAAGCTCAATCACAAGGTGACGTTGAAGATGAATGACCTAAGACTTTCAAAAAAATTAAATATACAAGTTGTAGACACCTAAAATTGTCATGTCTAATTAAATAAATATTTTATTTATTTAATTATCTTAGCCTAATTCTTCTATTTATTAAATAAATCTTTATTTATTTAATTAATTCATTTATCCTCTTCTAGCCTTATTTCTCATTTAAATAAATACATTTATTTATTTAAATTATCTTTTTCCTAAATTAAATAAATATCTTATTTATTTAATTTGATCCCACTTCCTCTATTAATTAAATAAATCTTTATTCATTTAATTAATTCATTAACCTTTTCCACCCATGACACATGTCATTCATCTCTTAATTCATACACTACCTACCCTCTTATTATTTTCTTATTTTCTTTACCTACCCTCTAATCATAGCCGACCTCTTTTACACCTCTCAATCTTATCCCTCCACTTCATATAGTGTCTTCTATATGAGGAGATGCTTCCTTCATTATCAAACCCTGGCTAACTCAATTATGCACTTGACTACACTACGCTTTTCATATGCGATCCTACTTGCAACCACATTTCCGTTCTTTGTTGAGCTCTTGTGCACATAAAATCTGAGAGCAAATATATCAAGCAAGATCAATGGAGATAGGAAGAATGGAGATCCAAACCCTATTGGACATGTGATGGTATAATCTTTGTGATTTCATTTGATTTGCATTGTCTTAGGTAATCTTCATATGTTATGGTGGATCTTTGTTGTTGTTGGGGTGGTTGAATTCATTTAGTCTTTCAATATTGTTGTTATCCATTTTCACCATATACATTTTGGCACGCCCAGTGGGACTCTTGTCCCTTTTGCATTTAACATCCTTGTTGTAGATTTGGTGTTTTGAAGTTGCAGATCTGACATTTTCGACAGTATTTTGGTATTTTCACATCTGCGTACTTTCGGATCGCATTTTTGGTTTTTTGTCGCATCTGTGACATCTAGGATCGCGTCCACACCCTTGATAGTATTTTATTTTTTTGTAGATTCTGGAAATCGCGTCTGCGTCCAGAAGTCACGTCTGCGTTCTGGAGCCGCGTCTATGTTTCATAGAAGCGCATCTGCGTCCAGAAGCCGCGTTTGTGTTTATGGTAACCGCGTTTGTGTGCACTGATTTCATTTTGGGGTTTTCATTGATTTAGTTTTTAGTCATTCGGTTTTTCAGATCTGGTTTATTTTGAGCTAACATTTTTAGATCTAGCTAACGAAATTGGTGTAGCTTGCCTTGAAAGCAAAATCGTTTTGTTGAAGGCTCCTATTTCACAAAGTCTTTTGGATTTAAAATTTACCTAACTTGTGTGCTTGCAGGAAGGGGTGATCATTTGAAACAATCCAAACTACTAACAAATTTTTGTTGCAGGACCTTGGCAAGGGTTTTGATCTTTATTGTGTGCCTTGTTTTCATAGACTAGCAAACACTTCAATTGGTGCACTAAAATTGAACCATTGTCTTTTGTGTCTTGAGCAATAGGCTCTTTTTGTTTCATCTTTAGAGGGCCTGTCTCCCCATGTGGTCATTAGGACTACTAGTGAGGAGAGAACGACCTAAGTGGTAGCAAAAGAAAAGCCATCTTCTTCCAAACCACTATAAATAATTGTATTCATGGTGAAAACTATAAATAACGTGTGCTGATTAGTTCATACCGACACTATGTCTCCCCATAAACCCGTTTGATCAAATTTATTTGATCATTTGTAGGGCGTAACTCCTACCGGCTGGGAGCCTTCTGTATTTACAGAGCTGAAAGTGCCGCATGTATGGCCACACGAGCGGATGCCCTTACTAGCACCTTTTTGTTTTAGAATCCCAAATCCTTCTAGTTGTTGGGGCAAGAGGTCGGACCTCTGGTAGCGGCCCACACACATACGGTTCTTAGTAGAGATACAAAGTTCACCACGAGGAGTTTTCATGGGGATTGATGCTTGGTTGCCCCGAGAAGTGAGTTCCGAGGGTGGAGCCAGTGGGGTCAAGCATCTAAGTATCCGCTCTGAATAGCGTAGCCTCGGGGGAAACTCCATGTGGGATCAACAACTATTGTCTTGGCCAGCCATAAGAATTGTGCTTGACTTATTTTAAACATTCAAACATTCAAGACTGAAACATCAAAACATTGTGTCTTTTGTGTCTTCAAGTGTATGCAAAACAATTTTACATCAAACAACACTTTTTTTGAGTCATTTTGAGTCTAAACACTTGCAAACATTGAGTCCTCATCAACATTGTGTCCTCTTGTCACGAAAAACAGTCAAACATTCAGATTTGGTCACAACAAAGAAACTTCACATATTGAAAATAAATTTGCACAAATTTTGCAGAAATGCGTCTATGTCTGACAGAATAGTGTTTGTGTCATATAACCACGTCTGTGAAGGGCAGAAACGCGTCTGTGTTCTCAGAATCAACATTGCATTTACAAAATCTCAGACTCGCGTCTGTGTTTAACAGAACCACGTCTGTGTCAGAAAATCGCGTTTGTGCAGTATACAGGCCCGTCTGTGTTCAGAATTGAAAAACTTTTACAGTCCAGCAAACAAACACAGTCAGTTTTAGAATTCTTGAGCTTCCTAGGTTATTTCTCTAGGGTTTCATCAAGCATTCAACCTGTCTTTGGGTCTCACAAAGTCCATCATTGCTTTACACCTTGCATTACATTCACATTTATTTAAACTTGAGTCAAAAGGTCACTTGCTTGTCCTCAACATATTTTGTCAACACACTACATACAACAACATTTTGGTAAGTGGTCCCTCATCAAGGTCTATCACCTTTGGGTCTCATTTAGTCTTACTTAGAGTCAAGGTCAACGTACCTCATCAAGAGAAACTATCATCTCTTTGGAAGCTACACCTACTCTACTACATACATACTTGGTCTTACACTTTGGACATTGCAAGTAAACCTCAGATTCATTTACATTCCATCCAACTCTTTGTCTTCCATACTCTTTCCATTTTCATCTAGTCTCACACATCTTGGTCAGTACCTAGTTCATGGTTGAAACCTGTTCCCAAAAATCTAGGAGAGAAGCTAAAGAGGCTCAAGAGTCTGCAAACATGAGTTCTTATGAGTACGACAATGATATCTTCTTCAATTATGATCACACTACATTACCTAACATGGATGCTTATAGAAACGTTCCAAATGTTGAGCACATGGACACTATAAACAACAATGATACACACAATGACGATATGGACAACTTTTCAGTACATTCAACAGATGTGGAAGAATCTATTATGGATCCCCGTTTCAATAAATTGGTTGAGGAAATAATAAGGAGGGATAGACAATATGTTTTACAAATGATGGCACAAAGTGGAGCCAAGATACCTCATGATTTTGACATGTCTCAAATAATGGAAAATCGACCTTTGCAACAAACTCACTCCAACATGGATCAAAGGAGGCCTAATAGTGGAGGCAATAGAGGACCACATATGGTACCTGAATCACCATCATCTTTGTTTAAAAAACCAGAGGTCCCACATATACATGGTCAAGCATATGATACTCACCTTCGCAGACCATTATGGAAGTCTTGTGCAGAAAAATATGCTCAGTCACATTCCAATGCTAAGGACCAACCACCAAAGCAATTGGATATTCAAAGGCATGATCCAAATTTGGACACGAGGAAACCCTGTGTCAAATTTGGGGGCAACACACTAAAACAAACTCATGACATGCCTATAGAGTATGGTATACATGGACAAAACAGATACTCTATTCCTCATCATGACTCTATACCAAGTGGTCCTTATACGCAACATCATTATAGACCTCCTCCATATGAACATGTGTATGATCAATATCATCCATATATGCAACATGCTCCTCCTCCACCCGGTGGTTCAGGCATGGGGTATGGTCCAAGAAGTCGGTCTCCATCGAAGAACAATTTGGAGCAACAAATCAGGGACTTACAAAAGAAAATGGAGGACATAAATACATAGAAGCCAACTTACACAATGAGAGACATATGTCCTTACCCATTTGACAAAAGCATTCCAATGCCTCCATTTCCTACACACTTTGTGACACCTAAGTTTGATAAGTATAGAGGAAAAGGGGATCCTAAGGCACACATAAGACAATTTTTCACAGCTTGCATTGAGGTAGCTTCAGAAGAGACATATTTGATGAGATTATTCCCACAAAGCCTAGGTGATCAAGCTATGTAATGGTTCTCCCAACTTCCACCTGGTATTAAGTCATGGGGTGACTTAGCAGAGGCATTTATTCAACATTTCTCCTACAACATAGAGACATACATATCAGTCACTACTTTGTGCAATGCCAAGCAAAAGGATGGAGAATCTTTTTCATCAGTTTTACAAAGATGGAGAAATCTAGCCAGCAGATGCTCTTGTAAAATTCCACAAAAACAAATGGTAGAAATGTTTACCCAGAATGTTAACAAAGACATTGGCTATGATCTAAGGAAGCTTGTTTGTCCACCTTCAAGGATGTCATTGAAAAAGGCTTAGCAATAGAAAAGGTCCTAATTGAACAAGGAGTCATTAAGATATTCAAGGAAAACAAAGATGACTTTAAAGGAAAAGATAAGCCAAGATTTTGGAATAAAAACAAGAACACAGTCAATGATGGTGTTGTTGATGCCAATACAGTGCGACCCAAAATCATTTTTTTGGGATCAAGCTCTACAAACAATCAAGTGAATACTCAAACAACTTCAAAGTGACAAAGGAAGTACACCCCATTGGGAGAACCACTTGAGTCAGTTTTCAAGAAGCTAGTGGCAAACAAAGTAATCACAGTTCCAAATTTTCCTCCATATGAACCAAAGGTCAAACCAAATTGGTGGAATGATGATGAGTATTGTGAGTTTCATAAGAGCAAGGGTCATTAAACAGGAAATTGTCATCGATTGAAGAACATCATACAAGATCTCATTGATAGAGGTGACATTGAGATTGAAGGACACTCATCCAATCAAGAACATGAGATGTTTAAGGAACCATTCCCAAAACATGACAAGGGAAAAGCTGCAGCCACAGATGACCAGACCAACTATACCAGAGCATCTTATAACTATGATTCAACTATTAATCACATCTTGATGGACAATTATGTCTCTACCATTATCATCAAGGACAAAACCCCTGAGAATTCTACCCAGAGACCCAAAATTGTCCTAAAATACGTTGGATCTTCTTCCGAACCTACCCCTGAATGTAATGTCACAACTCGTCAAGGTAAATTTACTTTACAAGGTGCTCCAGCTAAAAACACTGCTTCTTCATCAACCAAGCCTGAATATGACCTTGTAGAACAATTAGGGAAGACACCCGCACTTATCTCCATCCTTGAGCTCTTACGCATATCCCCCGCACATAAAGCTATTCTTGACAAAATCTTGAGAGACACTGTCGTTCCTATTGATCCGAATGTGGACCAGTTTCAAGCCCTGGTGGGATACCTTTAAATTCCACACTCTCTTACATTCACAGAAGCCAATGACGCCTCCGTAAGTCAGCCACATAATGCACCATTACACATTGAAGCCTTCATACACAAACATAGAATCAAACGAGTCCTGATAGATGGAGGAGCAGGTCTAAACATTTGTACATTAAGCACTATTAAACAATTGGGATATTCCGACAAAGCTGTGAATTCTACAAACAAATTTACCATCAAAGCATATGATGATAAAGAGCGTTCATCCAAAGGCATAGTCACCTTACCTCTTCGAGTTGGGCCAGCTACAAAGGATGTGGTTTGTCAAGTACTAGATCTTGATCTCACATACAACATATTGCTAGGACATCCTTGGATTCATGAAATGAGGGCAGTCCCATCTACATATCACCAATGCATCAAGTTTCCTCACAACGGAGTTGAAATAACAGTTAATGGAGATCCTAATCCATTCATAAACTGCAATAACTTGAGACCGAAAACTGAAATGATCATCCCAAGTAATAGGGAAGTTGTTCCTTCTTCTGCATACATTGATCCCGAGTCATTAAAATCTTTGACATCAAAACAAGGTGAGATTAAAGGGAAATTCGAGGACAAGGGTATGGGTGAATACACTTTGAATCAAACCATGTACTTACAACAAGTCATGAATTCACCAAAAGAATATGGATGACCACATCCTACTAAGCGGGTATCTATCATCACACTTAAATGGGATCCTACAATCTTCCAAAAATGGGGTGAAGTGGAAGAAGAAGACTTATACAAAATGCTTTACAAACACCCTAAAAATGATACACAAGATCATATCAGCATACCATGTGAAAAGTATGGCAAAGGGTTCAAGATCCTACAAAAATTCAGGTATGATGGCAAAAGTCCTCTTGGATTAAGAAAAGAAGGCATCATTGAGCCTTTACAACCTGAATTGACACTCAAAAAGGAACGTTCCAAAGGACTTGGTTTCATGACTTCCAAGGTTCATACTCAAAAGATAGAAGAAGCATTACAAATCAAAGCTGCCAAAATTCAATAAGAAAATCGCTATTCCACAGACTCCAATGAATGGGAATGGGGTTTAGACAAATCCTCTAGTGACTATGAGCTCACCGAGACATTCAGAGAACCAGGTGAACCAATAGAAGAAGAGGAATTTAATAGAAAATTCAAAGTTGGTCAAGAAACAACCCCAAAGGATCCCATACAGTCTTTGCCACTAGGTCCTAGGGTGAAATCACATAGAATGAGAACACCTGTCCTGAAATGCGCTACTAGTGATGATAATTTGGATTCGTTCACGATCGAGACTGATGAGGAGAGTGCCAACGATGACCTCAATAACTACCTCGACATACCTGAATATAACTGCATCTTCACTCTTAACCCCGCTAACTTTGAAGACATCAAAGGCCTTCCCCTTGTTCACCACCAACTCATTGACTGGGACCATGAAGGACCTACATAGTTTGACACATTCCAAAATGATGAAGCTTTTATTGACTATCTTGGCATAAGAGAGGATCTTCCCCCTGGGGACCATAAAGCGGGATACACTATAGAACTCAACAACGTGGCATATTTTGGTGAGGGTGTTGGACCATCTAGTTGCAAAAATATAAAAACAAAAACAAATCAAGGGTCTTATGGTGAAAACCACGTTGTGGCGCCGTCTAACCCCAAAAAAGTAAAAAGAAAGGACGTATCTAAGGGCGAAAACCTCTCTAAGGCACCCGAAAATGGAAGGCCCGACATTCTCCTGGCATCATATGAAGAAAAGTCATCCATGTTGGTAGAAGAGACTATCAAAACAAATATTGGCACCAAAGAAGTTCCACACAACATATTCCTGGCTCAATCTTTGACAAAGTTAGAAAGGTCAAAATTCATAAGTTTCTTCACAGAACGACAAATCAACTTTGCATGGTCGTACGTTGATATGCCTGGATTGGATCCGGATTTGGTAATGCATCATTTGACAGTTAAACCGGGGGCAAAACCAGTGAAACAGAAATTAAGAAAGATGCATCCACAAGTGGCATTATTAGTCAAAGCAGAACTTGAGAAATTATTGGATGTTGGATTCATACGCCCAATTGATTATCCTGAATGGATCTCCAACTTAGTGCCTATCAGTAAACCAGATCGTAGTATCATAATATGTACAGATTTTAGAGACATCAACAAAGCTTGTCCTAAGGATGATTTTCCATTACCAAATATTGACTTGGTTGTCAATCTCACAACAAGTCATGCGATGTTATCCTTGATGGATGGATTCTCTGGTTACAATCAAATAAAAATTGCATTCGAAGACCAGCACAAAACAACATTCACTTGTCCTTGGGGAACTTTCTGTTGGAATGTCATGCCCTTTGGGCTAAAAAATGTAGGCGCTACATATCAAAGAGCCATGACTATTATCTTTCATGATCTCATGCACGTTACTGTGGAAGATTATGTTGACGACCTCTTGGGAAAATCAATAGACAGAGATACACATTTGGACATACTTTCAGTCATCTTTGATCGGTTGGAAAAATATAAAGTAAGATTAAATCCCAAGAAATGTGTCTTTGGAGTAACCTCCGGAAGCTCCTGGGATTCATTATATCAAAAAGAGGAATTGAAGCCGATCCAACAAAAGTCAAGGCCATCCTAGAGATGCAACCACCATGAAACATCAGTCAACTTCGATCTTTGCAAGGGAGACTTCAATCCATACGAAGATTCATAGCACAACTTGCAGATAAATGTAATCCCTTTCAGCACTTGCTATATAAAAACATCAAATTCAAATGGGATGATAACTGTCAACAGGCTTTCCAGAGACTCAAAGATTATCTTCTGAATCTGCCAGTTTTGATGCCACCAGTTCTAGATCAGCCTTTATTACTATACATATCAACTACTTCAACAACACTGGGGGCACTCTTAGCACCGCAAGTTGTTGAGGGCAAAGAAAAGGCAGTATATTATATCAGTTGCACATTGGTGGGATATGAGCTAAACTACACACCAATTGAGTGTGCATGTATCGTTGTGGTCTTTGCTTCGCAGAAATTATGACATTACATGCTAACTCATAAGACTAAGTTGGTTGCAAGGATCGATCCATTGAAATACCTTCTCAATAAAGCAACGCTTACTGGGCGACTAGCCAAATGGGTGATGCTCCTAAGTGAATTTGACATTGAGTATGTGGACAGAAAAGCAATAAAAGGACAAGCTATCGCATATCAGTTAGCGGATGCCCCCATGTTAGATGATGTTCCTCTAATTTCAGAATTTCCAGACAAATCCATCTTAACAGTATCACATGTAAAGCCTTGGCAACTATACTTTGACGGCTCATACACACAACATGGGGCAGGAGCTAGCATCCTCTTCATAACTCCTCAAGGGGATTCTATACCAAAATCATATCGATTATCATTTCCCTGCACTAATAACATAGCAAAATACGAGGCATTAACAACTAGATTACGAATAGCAGTTCAGTGGAAGATCTAGGAACTTCATGTTTTTGGGACTCTCAACTTGTAATTCATCAAGCAACTGATGACTACCAAAGGACGAGAAATTAATTCCCTATAAAATAATGGTGGATGACCTGAAACAACATTTCATGAAGATAAATTTTGAGCAGATACCAAGAGAGCAGAATCGAGCCACAGATGCAGTGGCTACAATTGCTTCACTGATCGATCTACCTCCGAATGAGACCCGCTATGAGTTCTTGGTGGATAACCTTTCGGTTCCCTCATATGAGATCATTCCTACTGAGATAATTTGTGTCGTCGGTCCTGAGTCCCAGTTATATGGTTCCATTTTCAAATACCTTTGTGATAATACCTTTCCTCCTGACCTATCCAATAACCAACGTCACACTTTCATTCGCCAATCTTCTTGATACGTCATTTTAGCCGATATCTTATACCGTAGAGGTCTAGATGGCACTCTTCTTAGATGTTTAGAAAGCGACGAAGCTCAGATTGCGTTACGTGAAGTACATGAAGGGATATGTGGTCCACATTCTAGTGGTCCTACCTTAGCCAAGAAACTCATCAGGACTAGATATTACTGGCCCAATATGGAAAAAGATTCATATCAGTTTGTCAAGAAATGTAAGCAATGTCAACTTCATGGAGATCTCATCCATGCTCCAGCGCAAGAACTTCAACCAATTGCGACTCCTTGGCCCTTTTGTCAGTGGGGACTCGATCTCATAGGCAATATTCACCCTCCATCCTCCAATGGTCATAAATTCATTATCACTGCCATAGAATAGTTCACAAAATGGATCGAAGTCGTGCCTCTCATGCAAGTCACTGGAAAACAAATTGCTACATTCATTCTCAACTATATCATTTGTCGATACGGTAATCCTGTTTCCATTATCACCGATAATGGGTGTCCCTTAAAAAATCAGGATGTTCGTGAACTCTGTGACCACTTCTATATTTCCCATCATTTCTCCACACCATATTACCCCTGAGGTAACGGTCAAGTTGAGGCATCTAATAAAACAATCCTTAAAATCTTAAAAAAGACAGTCAACGACACTGGTCGTAATTGGCATATCCAACTTAATCTCGCACTTTGGGCCTACCGCACAAGTGTCTGCACACCTACAAGAGCTACACCCTATTCACTTGTTTACGACACTGAAGCTATCTTGCCTATTAAGGTCGAGCTACCCTCTTTACGAGTCTCTTTGCAAAACATTATCAGTGATGAAGACTATAGGGTCTCTCGCTTACAAGAACTTGAACTACTGGATGAATGAAGACAAACTACTTTTAATCATCTCAAGGCTTATCAACAACGAATGAGTCGCAACTACAATCACAAAGTCAAGCCTTGCACATTTGAGGTAGGTGATTTGTTTCTCAGAGAAAACCCCAAAAATCAGCAAGACAGAGAGAAGAAGGGCAAGTTCGAACCAAACTGGCTTGGTCCTTACATCATTACAACAGCATATGGATCTGGTGCATATCAACTCTCAACTACAGAGGGTGAATCCTTGGAGGATCCTATCAACAGCATGCACCTTCACAGGTTTTACACATAGCTCTTCAGAGTATCCTAATTTAAAAATACAAAAAAATCATAAAACAAAAAAAAATCGTTACTTGGTGAAAACCTGGCAAACAGGCACCTCGTGACACAAAAAAATTTGAAAAATCCAAAAAATTAAAGAAAAACATTTTGTCCAACGGTGAAAACCACTTCGGTGGCACCTTGGGCAAGTACCATGGTGAAAATCGGATCACCGGCACCATGCGTAGAGACATTGCTCCTCCCTCCTTGAGGATTCCATTTCATCCTTTCACTTTACACACACTCACGACCTCTTCATCCGTAATAAACCTTACCCATTCCCATCATGGCTTGTTATTGATCTACTCAAGATTGGTTCGCCATTCATAATAATCCCTCCTTTTCACCCCTTTCCATCCATAATAAATCAACTCCTATATGTGGCTAAGGCAAATCCTACGTCTAGTAATGGGTGTGGAACTAAGAGCATCACATGTTTTGAAGAGTACAGTTTCTTCCACTTTTCTTCAGTCTATCCGCACACAATCCACAATAAAGCAACATCTGCATCGCCAATCCGCAATAAAGTTTCATCTTC
The DNA here is from genome assembly GCF_030272615.1 of Cryptomeria japonica. Classification (NCBI taxonomy): domain Eukaryota; kingdom Viridiplantae; phylum Streptophyta; class Pinopsida; order Cupressales; family Cupressaceae; genus Cryptomeria; species Cryptomeria japonica. Next base: position 626,831,939 of record NC_081409.1, on the reverse strand, counting down.
TCTGCAACAAAGTATCAGTTTCATGGATTCAGTTAGTTTCAGATGAGACACAATAGAAACAATGGGCTTCAACAAATCAAATCTTTCAATAGACTCAAACAACATTATGGTTTAGTGTGATCTATCCTTTTTGTGAAAGTAAACATTGTGACCACAATCAAATAAGACTTATACAAGTGACAAGAGACACTAAACTTGAGGACTACAATGAATGTTGGTGTCGAGTCTTGGTGTTATTTTGATTTTATCTTTTGGTGACATGTCTTTTAGCTTTTTCGGGATGTCTTTGACTAGAGATTCTATCTCCAGGATGAATTTGACTAGAAAGGTGAGGATGGGGTATCGTCACCTATTTTTCTTTTGTTGTTTGTGGATTGTCTCTTAGTAATGCTATGATTTGTCCAAGGATATGAGGACACTGTGAGTCTAGTATGAACTGGGGCATTCTTTGTTTGTAACTATCTTATCTCCATGCAAACAGGTACAATGACTTTCTAGGTCGAACATATGCTTCGATTGTCATAACCTACTTGCCATAATAAAGCTCAATGATGATAACACACAAGAAGCTCTTTCACTTTCATATCTTCTATCTTCCATCCCCATTTCTTGATTGACTTCCATCATCCTTCTTGAGTCCGTGTAGCCTGCTATCACATGACTGAGTATAATGACGCACCAAAAAAATTTGCATTTCTTGTAGTTGCACTTGCATTATCACATATTAAGCATTTCATACATACATACATATAGGTATCACAATCACATCACATCCTGCACACAACACATATTAGCACATTTTACATTTTCATCATGTAAATAGTTATTTGCATCGTCATATTAATTAGCATTTCATACATTCACATTTTCATCATGCATAACATATTAAAAACATAAAATAACAAAAATATTGCACTTCATTATATACATATTTGCATCCTTAACATAAGCATCACATAGAAACATACATCATGAAACATCTCATCACATAGGTACACATGCATATAGCTGCCGCAAAGATGAATCATTTCATATATATATATAATCATAAGTGTCATGATACAATGATGTCAAAATCATATGGCTACAAAATCACCCGAAGGTGTCTACATCATAATACAAAATGGTACAAAACATTGATACATCGGGAGCCCTCTAAGGCTATGATGAACTCCCTCCCTCGGAGCCGTTTGGCCTCGATAGAGTCTGAGCCCTAGAAGGACCTGCCCTAGGATCATCTCTCTCGTCCCCTCTATCTGGTGGTGGTGGAGGACCCATAACCCCACCGCTGGACGCCTGTCTCCTTTGGCTCCCTCCCGTAGCTATCGCTGTCCGCGATGGTCTGCGGAAGCTCCTCGCCCGCTGCTCTGGTGGCACTGCCCTGTAGTATAGGTCTCGCTAGTAACCTATCTCCTCCCCTGCCCATAGAACATAGGCATATCCAACCCCTGTATCCTCTGCTGCCTGCCTCCTATCCCTCAGCGCTGTCTCAGCCTCAGTATAGTGCTGGATAGCCTGATCCCGCTCATGCTCTGTCTCCCTCAGTCACCTCCTGAGCCTAGCTATCTCCCTCTCCAGGTCCTGAATCTCATTTGCCTATCCCTGACAGATCTCCCTCAGCTCAAGCAGCTCATCCTCCTCCTCCTCGACCCCCTGTGCCTCTGCCTGTGGCTCCCCCTGTACTGGTGCCTGTGCCTGTACCTGTACCTGCCTTTGCCCATGTCCCTACACCTATCTAGGACCCTGTGCTGCTGGCACCTATAGTGGCAATCCACTGTGACCCCTCACCACCCGAGCTTGCCTCTCCTCTCCACCCTCTCTCCGCGGAGCCACCCTCCTCTCTCCAACTGCACCCCGCCTCCTCCGTCGGCCTCTACCTCCACCATCTCCATCATCATCTCCATCCCCCCCACCATCTCCATCTAACGCCTCCCCTGGGTCTATCAATCATGGGAATGGATGCTTAGCCCAATATGCAGTGTACTCTGCAACCATACATGCATCGTCAATATTAGACCACATATCCCACGGCAAGGGAACCATCTCCACTAGCTACATCACAACCTGATCATATGACAACAATGGCCCAAAGTGTGCATGATCCCTGACTGTCCGAGCATACATCCCGGAACCCTGTGGCATCCGCTGAATACGGCCAAACTGCCTGCACACCCTGTCAATCAGCTATCTCTCCAATACATAGGGTGTCTGCCCAATCAGATATCTGCTCCAGAAAGTATACGGTAGATCCACTGCGTCCTCCTCCCACTACTCGCACTCACGGTACGACCTCCATATCATAGTGTCGATCTCATCCAGGACTCAATGCCAATGCTCCAACCTACCAATCCATGGCTGTGATGTAATCATATCGTATAAATGAACAAAGTTGTGTCCATGACCCCTGCCCTTGAAGTGTATCGGTCGGGTAACTGGCAGATGCTCATAGGCCCATACCTGCAACAATGTAACTCTACAGCCCAATCCTATGGATCCATGACACACAAACTGAAGCAGCTCATAGTACAAGTGTGCCAGCACACATGGTCCCCAGGCATATCTGGTGTGCTGTGTAACCAGTGTCTCCAAGGTGCTCCCCCAGCCCATAGCCAACCCTCGTGTCGCCCTGTCTAGACACAGGAACCCACTGATCACTCCTCCTAGCATTGTTGGTAGTGCCAGTCCTGTCGCTGTCATTGTGTCCCATGCCACGTGTCCAGCTCTCATCTCTAGTCCGGGATCCTGAAACACTCATCTCAGGGCCTCCCTATCTCCCTCTCGATCATAAGGAATCAACTCCCCATCGATCGGTATCTGCAGAATCCTGTAAACATCCTCCAAGGTGATTGTCATCTCACCCATCGGTAAATGGAACGTACAAGTCTCTGAGTGCCATCTCTCAGCCAACGCAGTCAGCAATCCCATGTTCACCCGAAACTCAAGCACATACATAATATATCACAGGCCCATACCCTCAATGGCAGCTCTGTCCTCGAATGTCAACTCTGGTTGCAACCTCTGAGTCGACTCTCTCACGACTCCAGCATAGGCAAATACTCCTGCAGTCAAGCAAATCAATCATGTCAGTCATAGTGGCATTCACTGTTCATCACAAAATGCTACTTTTTATTTAAGTGCATATGGTACTCTATCCTAGTAACACTCACTGTTCATCACAAAGTGTTGCTTCTATTCTAGTGACACTCACTGTTCATCACAAAGTGTTACTGATTATCCTAGTGGTACTCCCTGTTCATCACAAAGTACTACGTTTTTGCACTCCCTGTTCATCACAAAGTGCTGCTCATATTTGCACTCACTGTTCTTCACAAAGTGCTGCTCATATTTTAGTACTCCCTGTTCATCACAAAGTACTATGTCTTGGTACTCACTGTTCATCACAAAGTGCCTTGATCTATCCTATCCTAGGGCCTCTACTTGAGTGAATCCTCTTAAGTAGTTTCCTAATTGGCAACGTATGTTCTATCACAGAATTGTCAATCCTAGCCCTATCTGCTATCCTAATCTTCCCTGGAGGACTTGCTTGAGTGTATCCTCTCAACAGCTTATCCAATCAACAGCGTATGTTCATCACTGAACTATCGATTTGACCTTGAAGACATAAACGCGCCTTCATAACATAAACGCGCTTACAGGCTACATAAACGCGCCTGCTCTGCACAGACGCGCTTGAAATACATAGACGTGCCTATGCTCTGCACAGACACGCCTATCCTGCACAAACGTGCCCACATTTCACAAACGTGCTTGAACAACGCAGACGCGCTTGCATTTGGCACAAACGCTTTTCCCAGCATAGACGTGCCTAACACAAACACAGACGCGCCTAGCCAGCATAGACGCGCCTCGCACCTACGCAGACGCGCCTACACGTTTTTGGACATTTTTTGACATTTCCTAAACATGAATTTATTGCACTACCTAACATGCATTTATGAAAACATTTATTGCAACAAAGTACAAGGAGGTCTTGAGGTACTTACCGGCTCTCCTGCGTCTGCAGGCCTCTGATATCGGCGAACGTGATCGAATCTATGCACCAATGCCATCGCTACTAACTGCTGCTGCTCTATCTCGCTCTGCACTTTGATCTCTTGGATGTGTGGATGACAATGAGGATGTTTTCCCCTCGTGGTCTATTTTATAGACTAACCTAGCCCTATCCCTAGCCCTTGTCTTCCGAGTCAGTCTTCATTATCCCGTGACTCTGTCACTCTATCCGATCAATCCTTTCTAGTCTTTCTTTCTTATTGAGAGATTGTCTGCGATCTTTTCACACATTTTCATCCAATCTCTCGAGGGGGCATATCATTCCCATCTTGGGGCAACTTTGTATCAGTTCATATTATCTTCTTTGAAACAATGCGACAAGCTGCATTGTCTCAAAGAGGGGCAAAATGTAGACACCTAAAATTGCCATGTCTAATTAAATAAATATTTTATTTATTTAATTATCTTAGCCTAATTCTTCTATTTATTAAATAAATCTTTATTTATTTAATTAATTCATTTATCCTCTTCTAGCCTTATTTCTCATTTAAATAAATACATTTATTTATTTAAATTATCCTTTTCCTAAATTAAATAAATATCTTATTTATTTAATTTGATCCCACTTCCTCTATTAATGAAATAAATCTTTATTTATTTAATTAATTCATTAACCTTTTCCACCCATGACATGTCATTCATCTCTTAATTCATACACTACCTACCCTCTTATTATTTTCTTATTTTCTTTACCTACCCTCTAATCATAGCCGACCTCTTTTACACCTCTCAATCTTATCCCTCCATTTCATATAGTGTCTTCTATATAAGGAGATGCTTCCTTCATTATCAAACCCTGGTTAACTCAATTATGCACTTGACTACACTACACTTTTCATATGCAATCCTACTTGCAACCACATTTCCGTTCTTTGTTGAGCTCTTGTGCACATAAAATCTGAGAGCAAATATATCAAGCAAGATCAATGGAGATAGGAAGAATGGAGATCCAAACCCTATTGGACATGTGATGGTATAATCTTTGTGATTTCATTTGATTTGAATTGTCTTAGGTAATCTTCATATGTTATAGTGGATCTTTGTTGTTGTTAGGCTAGGGTTTTGTGGTTGAATTCATTTAGTCTTTCAATATTGTTGTTATCCATTTTCACCATATACACAAGTATCTAAGAAATGAGACAACCTTCGCTTCTCTTGAGTGCAGAAAGGTAATTAACTAAGAAAATCTCCTTGCTTTATTGATGCAACTATATACTAATGGAGAGACTATATACTATGAAGATTGTAAATGTGATGCGCTTGAAAAGAAACTAAATGAAACGCAATGCTTTTAAGAAAATGCAATGCAAATGCAATATAATTCAACCATAGTCAATGGGCTTTATGAATCCCACATCCCACAACTTGGGTAACTCTACTTTTAAAGCAATATGTGGATTCGTATTCTCGAGTTTCAGTTTGTATGGCTTGATTCCTGGTAACAATGGTGTGTTATGTAACACTATGGATTCATCCTTGGTATATCAACATATAACTCAGCCAAGTGTATGTTATGCACAACTTCAATTTCTTCCGTGTTTACTTCTTCTGTCTTTCCCACCAATGATATGAAACTTTCTTGTGCAATAAGAAGATCTTTTAGTTCTCTTTTGCCAATGTTTTCAATCTTATCAGGATCTTGTGAAGTAGAGGAGCTTGCTTCTCTAAAAAGTATGTTGTGTTGTCAAGGTCTATTGCAAAACCTGCTCTATAATCATCATATAGGGATCTATCTCTTATACCTAGGAACTCTACTACAACTTCATCATTTTCAAACCAATCCAGATTTGGTGATTCTTCTTGCCCTCAGTCTATAAGACAAAGATTCTTATCTTCATCATACAGTGGTGCTTCTGACATCATGCATACACTATTATCATAGTCATCTATCCATGAATTTGAGTCTATCTTCTTAAAATCATCTACGATACCATCATTTATGTCTCCTGGATTAACAATGACTATAGCGACTACTGCATCTCCTGCACTAATAGCATTGATGGTACAGCTGTATGAGACCTTTGTATAATTGGAAGTATTGTTTTGTGTTGCCGAGATTGATGCCTTTCCCTTATCATGTTTGACAAATGGGTCCTTAAAGATGGTGTGGTTTGTGTTTGTCGATCCCTTATTTGTGTCCACTATGATGTTTTCTTGGTCTATCAGATCATGATGTCCCCTTCATCTGTCAAATTTTAGTGTCCCGAAATTGTGTGGAAAGGGAGGCATGACAATTCTCTTATCAAGAGGATATGGATAGATGTCCTCGAGAGAATATCTCTTTTGTGGCCTCCCCGAGTTCAATTGTTGAGCGAGGTCTTGTACTTATTGTCTCAAAAGATCCATTTCTATGGGAGGAGGTGGTGCATACCTATGGTCCCTTCGTTGATATTGCTCGTAATTGTTATGGTAGGTATCCCTCATCCTTCTCTCATTTTGAGTTCTATCTTGATGATGTTTATTTTGGGCTTGCTCTGGTATTTCCCTAAGTTTTGATACGTTACAGTCTAAAGGAAGTTTTGCACCCTCTTGAGCAAGTCTTCAGAAATGAGCATTAGCGTTTCCCTTGAGAACCTCATCAAAGATTCTGTTAAATCTGGAGTCATGTGTGGCTTGTTCAATTTCCTCTTGTGTGGGAGTACATATGGGTCTTCTCCCCCTTTAAATTCTCCATGACAAAAGGGGTTGATATCTTCTACATTATCCAATTCATGAAGTATTTGTGGTTGCTTGCGTCTCTGACTCTGAGATCTAGTCATAGCCATGTTGAAGTTTGTGTTTTTTGAAATGAGATGAAATAGTGGTTGGTTGATCTCCTCTTATAGTTCCAAGATTTGATGATAATGATGATGAGTTCAAATGTTTATGGAAGAGTGATCTCCTACACTAAAAGTTAGATATCAACAAAGTCCTTTTTGAGATTGCTTCTTTGGTTTTCAACAATTGTGAGATGAGGTGTAGCAAGGCTTGTTTTTACAAATTCATAAGCTACCTAGCTATGAGAGGATGCACTCAAAAGCTAGTTTTAACCTATCTACGATGCTTAGTAATTGTGATTTGAGGTGTAGCAAGGTTTGTGTTTACAAATCACAAGCTACCTAGCTATGAGAGGATGCACTCAAAAGCTAGTTTTAACCTATCTATGATGCTTAGTAATGCCCCTTAGGATGATTGGTCCTAGATGTAGAGACAAACTAAAAAGTGTTTGTTGTTTGTGATTAGCAATATTTGAAATAACTAAGGACAAGACCTCTTTGTGTTGAGAGTCGAATGGATTTTTGATGTTTTTGGAATGGTGACCTTTGAAATGAGTGTAAACCTTGGAATTCCTACTAGGTGATTATGAATTATGGAATGTAAGATGGTGGAATGAGATTTTTAAAGAAGGTGAGTTGATGAATGACTACCCTAGATGGGGAAATGGCTCAATAGGTGATTTCTTATTGAGGTAAATACGACAAGTTGATTGGACCACTTCTATTGATATCTTGGGACAAAAAAGATCTTTGTTGAAAGGCGCGATCTTTCAAAGACTCTTCATCAAACTCATTTCCATGACCATGTAGATAATCATGAAAAGGATGAAGGAATGTTCTATGTTTCAACAAGATTTTGCGGTTTATGTAGAGAAATCTTCTTTTCTTTAAGATCGCTTTTTGACTAGGTTTCTTTTTTTGAAATTTGTGGTGAATAGACTTCTTGAGGGATTTGATAATATGATGCATTTGCAAAATTTGTTGTGATTTGTTTTGATCAGTTGTTGGGGTGTAACTTGTTTCAAATGTTTGATTCCTTTGACAATAAATCACATCAAGAACATATTCTTCCCTTTTCAAAAGTGGCACAAAAGGTGTGGGTCTAAATCAACCCATTCATGAACTTTTTGACCTTGATAATGCGTGTATGCTCATAGGCCTAAAGTCAGCCCAAATTTCCATTGGTATGAAACAAGATGAAGACAACTCAAACAATTTTTTATCCCTAAGGAAATGACTAGTTGCGATATTTTCAGCCCATGGCTTGATATTTCTTTGACTTTGGTACTACCTACCTTATGTATCCCGCTGTGGAAGGTAAGGATGTGATATACCAAGTCTTGCACGAGCATAACAGATAGGTGGTCCCTATGATGGGGGAGCCACCACTTTCATCAAGCTACAAGTAGCTTTTCAAAAAGCTATGTTTCTACTCAAGGAAATATGTTTGGTGAGTATCTTGGGAGCAAAACCTTCTATGCTCTTACACTAAACTTTTCACAAATATCCCCAATCAATATAATGGGTGGGCTTCTAAAATAAGAGGCTTCTAGTAATGTTCGATGTCTTTAGATGTAAGTTCATTCTATAGTGACTCACTTAAGAGCCTAGTAACTCACGGTGGGGCCCATATGTCCTTTCGGCAAGTTACACTGTAGGAACATATACACCTAAGGCTACAGCTTTCGCTCTCACCTGACTTCTATAGCGGCTCAAAGGATTTACCGCTCAAGGTCGTCCCAAGGGTGATGTGTCCCTTGGCAGACCTCTCTTGAAAAAGAATTTTTTTGAGTGTTACTAACACTTTTCTCTTGCACCTAGGACCATGAGAACCAAGGGAGAGGATAGTGTGTGTTAGAAGTAGGTCCACTCTACAAATCTACACAAGCGTGTTAATCACAAAAAGACACTTGTTCTTTTTAACCCATCATCGCAATGTGATCTATTTGCTACTTGGAGATATTGCTCCAACAACCATGATGTTATTTTTAGCCAAGATAGCAAAATGAAGTGTTCTTTTTACCATTTGTAAGATAAAAGTGTGAGCTTAATCCCAAAATGACAAGTTGATTGTTCTTTTTAAAACAAGATTGCAAAATGATTGTTCGTTTTAAACCAAGATAGTAGAATGAAGTGGTCTTTTTAAACTATCATAGCAATGTGAGTGTTAGTTTTAGATCAAGATAGCAATATGAGTGTTAATTTTAAACCCATATTGCAAAATGTGAAGGTTCTTTTTAACCAAGATTGATGCGAAAAATAAAATTCCCTATCCTAGGAACGATCAATTTGCACCAATTAATATAGTTGTAAAGAAAAGATTGCAATTTTGACACCTTGAGAAATTTGCAAACAATTTGTTAGGCCTCCTCTTGTGATCTCCCGCAGTTGCACCTTATTAGACGATTGATTAGCAAATCCAATTAAAAAAAATGACTTGTCAAGGTGATTGTAACATACAAATAAAACTTACACTGCTTATGTGATATGTGTTTGTACAAATTTCCTTACTTCCTCCACTTGTTGCTTCCCTCACATGTTCGACTTTAAGAAATCCCGGAATGAAAAATAATAAAAATAAAATGCTCAAAGCATTAAACAATGGCAAGCCCACTTGAGTAGATTGTAGTTTTTTTATCCCCCTTTGTGTTTGGCACTTTATAGCGTAGCGTATGTACAACTTTGAAATATTGGCTAATTTATTTTTTATCCCACAAAAAGGAAAGAAAACTCCCAATAAAGCCTAAGTGCCTCTCCTAGTGGGATGCACGGATTTGCAGGATATATACAAACTAGAGTTTGTTGAAAAGACTTTAGAAGCTTTTAAAGCAGCTTCAACTGGCAGACGTAAAACCAAATTTCTTGCTAGTGTCCTCTCAACGTAAACCCAAACTTCTCTATTACATTCTCAAAGATATTACTCATTGTGTCATGAAAAGGATTTCATAATTATAGTTGTGTTATAGACGGTCTTATTGTTGGTCGCACCGTGCATATTACTCTAAGAGTTTGTAGCCATATCTGTTTAATATATCTCTTAAGAGTTTTCTCAAATTTCTTGCCAATGTCCTCTCGACATGTCTAACATCCCTTAATATGCATAAAATTGATTTGCAGAAAAATGAGTCAGAAGTGTTCAAGCAACAAATACGTAAAATAAGGCTTCAGAAGCTTTCAAGCAAATGCAATTTCTAGAGCTAGACCCTTGAACCAGGATGAGGCCCATTTCTTCTGTCAACAACTCTTATTTGAGCTATTGCCATTCTATGCAAATCTGTCACCGAGATTTGAAACTGGAAAACATGCTTGTCGGATGAGAGTCTTATTTGCTTCATTCTCAACTTGAATCTACAGTAGAAACCAATCACAAACTTAGTTGAACAGTTGAAATATGAAACATACAACTTTATAATGTATTCATGCATTACTCCTCAACTTGACTCCGAATGAGAAATAAATAGAAGCTCAAATTAAATGCCAACTACCATTAAGTCAAATATGCAAAGTCAAAATATTTCGAAATATTGTTAGTTGACATGACAAATCACAAATGCGTTCATTTCAGCAATAACGCATAAAAAAATATTAGGCATACGGAAACATGAATGAGAAAGTATGATTAAACAAATGTAACCTCATTCATGGCACTTTCATTATCGATTCATGTCAGGTTTACCAAATGTATCGGCATAAAATGGTTAGTAAAGTTAGTCACATTATAAACAAATCAAAACCATTTCAAGCATGATAGCAAAAAAGTATGAAAAAGCATAAATGAGAAACATGAACATAAAGAAAGACTTCACTCATGATGCTCCCTATGCCATTTTGGTCTTCCTTGTCCTCCTCGTCTCCACGAACCGCATTGCTTCGAGGTTGTCTAATGGAGAGTGGGAGATTGAGTAGGGATAAGTGTGGAATGCTCTCAACTACCATAACAACATAGATGATGGATGTAGATATGATAGATCAAAATGGGTATTATGATTGTGCTATGATGAGCAGATAAAAAGCCAACATGAGGATGCATAAAAAGTGGAAGGATGATGCATAAAAAGTGGATCCTTGATATGAGATAAGGGCTTCAATTTATAGAGTTGGAGGCTTGGAAATAGAGGGTCAAGATTGAAGATTGATCAAGAGCTAATTTTGAAAGGGAATGTGGTCCAAGGTTTGAGGGCTTATCCTTGTGACAAGTGTCACAAGGAGAAGTGGGTGCAAGGGTAAGTGTGCTCACACGTGTGAGCAAATCTTGGAAAGTCCAAGAGGTGACAAGTGGAAACACTTGTGGAAAGGTGTAAGGGCTAGTGGAAGAGAGTTTAAATGACATAAGGGCTAAAAGGGGAAAGAGTAGGGTGGCTCTATGGGGAAGAGAATCCTCACACATGTGTGAGAATCCCTTGGTCAAAGGTGATGTGGACATGTGAAGTGACTTGTGTGTCACATGTGGGTTTGGGTAGATGTGTAGAATTTTTAATTTAAACAAATACTAACAATGGTTAGGCTTTGGATTAATTAGGATAATGAAGGGATTAGATGATAGGTTTGTAGGAATCACTAAGTTAGCCTAATTAATCATGGATTAATTTGGCTAATTAGTATTAGGGACAAAAATGAGATATTTCATAAAGGTGAGTTTGATTTATTGAAATAAATCAATATCTGGAAGAAGTGGAAAAGGGATATTAATTAAATATAATTTAATTAATTTAAAGGTAATGGTAGGTTAATATGATTAATTAAATTAATCATACGATAAATACATAATTAATTAAATAGTAATTTAGTCAATTTTTATGTGTCTACAAGATATATACCTCCCAAGCATAAATGTCATAGCCAACTAGAACTAGTAAAGTCGACACAAGACTCTTCCTATCCTTGACTATATAGAGAGATAGATGGCCCCATCCTCATCTAATGATATCGGATCTAGGTGGCCCCTTCCCCCCTCCCCCCTCCCTAAATATCTTATCATGGCAGGGGCACCTATATAGATATAGGGAGCCTAGACTGGACTAGATTCTAGATGCATGCCCTCAACCTCCCCCAACTAGAGAGAGTTGTCGGTCACTCAAATCCCATAAATAATTAAATGGTAAATTGTGACATTTACTGATGTTTACAAAAAGTCCGTACCAACTACTACTACATGATTTTTCAGGTATCTTCGTAAATCAACCTATGCGAATAATTACGCACCCGAAATCTGGTGCCAGAAAATTGTTTGGCGTGAGACATCAAACATTTCCGATGAGGTTTCTTTTGTATAATAGCTATCAGTTAATTAAATAATGGATAAGGAAATTACATGGGAACATTTATATCCAAATGATAGCTAGAGGAGGGGATAAGATATTATTTAATCATTTATCGTAATTTGTTGATTTAGAATGAATTATGATAGAAGTGAATTATCAATATTGAAATATTATTTCGATTAAGATGAAATTATGTTTGTAATTACATTTACTTATATGGTTGCATCTAATAAGCATGATTATGTTTGATGAATATGTAGATCACATAAAAAAATTATCCTACTCTATACTTGTTTTGGAACAATGTGACACGTATAAGCATTTATTGGGATTTGTTATAAGAGGGTTGAAGTATGAAGCTTCCTTAACTCTAAGTAAAATGTCATTGATGTTTCAAAAGATCGAGAGACACAAAAAATGTGATGCATAATGCCTAATATATTTGTTGTCAATGAATGATGCAATATATATATATATATTATTGCTACTTGATAATCCTTTTAGCTAAATATTCATGATCATTTTTTAATGATTTTTTAATTGGTTGTTAGTGTATTGGGGCTTGTTTTCAAATATGATAATTTTTTGGAGCTCAATTCAAATATTTTGGCACACAAGTTAATCTAGGTAAGTCAAATCAGGCAAAATGCTCAGTTCAAGATACAAAAGAAATGTATTTGAATTCAAGGAACTCAAACACACCCACAATCTAATCTAATATGCAAGGATGAGTGACATTAGCTCTAGTATAAGTAAGTAGAGATCTCTATGGGTTAATGGAAGGGCAATTTTAGGTTTATAATTAGCTTATATGAAAAAACAAATCAAATTAAGTACCATGATAGCATATCGCATGACAAGGCCAAAGTGAGGTTAAAACAAAAGGACAAGAGAGTAGAGTATGCATTTTTCTCCTTTGCATTTTGTCCTCATTTTGACATGCATGTGTGCTATGTGAATCATGCATGGTAAACTAAAGAAGGCAATAATTGAAATAGAAAATAGATTCAAAAATAATAAATGAAATTAGATGATCTCTTTCAATTTCCCTATATGTTTCGAATAACTACATTTTCAAGCTAAACAACTATTAGTAGCATGTGCAACAAATATCAACATCATAAAAATCATAATCAAATTTTATTCTTGTAATTGTGTTGTTCATCAAATGTAAGAGTAAAAAGGGTATGCACACTTGAATTTACAAGAAGGTGTAGTGTATACACCTAAAATTGGCTATGAGCAATTAAATAAATATTTTATATTTATTTAATAATTATTCGTCTATTAAATAGTTAATTCGAAAAGATTAATTAATTTAATTCATTTTCATATCTTTCTATTAATTAATATTTTATTAATTAATTCATTTATCTTATTCCTCTAATTAATTAAATATCTAATATTTAATTATTCATCTAACCAAGTTAATTAAATATCTAATATTTAATTATTCCTTATAATCAAGTTAATTAAATATCTAATATTTAATTATCTTCTCCAATCAATTAAATATCTAATATTTAATAATTATTCTCATATCCCATAGTCTCAAATATTAAATAATTCTTAAATTATTTAATATATCTTTTCCAACTCACCTTCCATCTCCACTTCATCTTCCCTTTGCCAACTCATCAAACATGTGGCTAAGGAAATTAATATTTCTAAATATTAATTCATGATTTATCCTCAACCTCCAAAATTAATGAAACTGTGTACGTACACACATTTCATAACCATTTCCTATATTCTCTCCAACACCCCCTACATTTTGGGAAGGACTTGAGTCCACTTGTCCTACCATGCCTAAATTTCCTCCAACCATCCCTAGATTCCCTCAGTCAGCAACCCAGTCAAGGTGAGATGAGTGACACTTGTCTTCTCCTTCCCCCTTTCTCTCAACCTTCACCTTTGCTCACAACCATTCAAATCTGCAGATCTGATCAAGACCGTTGATCTGAGCCACATCATCTTATCCTCTCAAAGTCTATAAAATCAAGAGTTTCAATTGAGAGGAAGAGAGTCTTCAAAAATAGTTTTCAATCAATCATATGCATCCGTGAGTTTTTGAAGCAAATAGCAAATACCATTTTAGCAATATAATCATATAGTATCATTTAGCATAATCATGTAGCTTTGCATATCATACTATTAGTTAACTACAAGTTATTAGTCCATTCTTCATATGCCATCTTGGAAGCCAATAGTGCATTGTCTGAGAGCACACCATCTGCAACCAGGAACAGTGGAGTTAGGACACAATGAGACATAAGCCATGAAGGTAAAATAGTGTTTTATTTTAATATTTATTTCATGCAGTTTCATTGGTGAATTTTGGATTTCCTATATGCATTTCTATTGTATTTTGTGAAACTATCTTATTACAGGTAACATTCTAAGGATGAAATTCAAGCTCACACATTTTGGCACCCACCGTGGGGCTAGACCTCACATATGCCTTTAAAAATCTTGCAAAAAAATAAAATTAACATATTTTTAATGCAGATTCACGCATATGCCAATTCTGATAGTGCTTTTGCATTATAGGTTAGCGCTTTTGCACAATAAGTTAGCGCATATGTCATGGAGGTTAGTGTTTTTGTCGAAAAATCAACGCTTTTGCACAATAGGTTAGCGCATATGTCATGCAAGTTAGCGCTTTTGTAGGAAAATCAACGATTTTACATAATAGGTTAGCGCATATGTCATGTAGGTTAGCGCTTTTATCTAAAGATTAGCACTTTTGTAACGCAGGTTAGCGCTTTTGTAATGAAGGTTAGCACGTGTGTAACGTAGGTTAGCGCTTTTGAATCATAGGATAGCGCATTTGACAAAAAGCTTGTAATCGATTTGAAATTAGGCTTGTGGAAGCCCACCTAAGGTTTTTTCACTAACTTTTTACTATTTTGCAGGTTTTTAGCAATTTTCTGCAGGTTTGGAGAAGTTAATTTAGGATTTAGTGATTTCTTTCCTAGCTTTTTTCAAAGTTGGTTTAAAAAAACTCATATTTCCTTTTGGTTAAAAAGAATTTCATTTTCAAATTTGGTGTTCTAAAAAGTACCTCACTTATTTTTGGGCTCAAAAAATAATCACATTTGCAAAGTAAAAAGAACAACAAATCAAACATTTACTTTCTTGCAAAGTTAGGATTCACACCTCAAATTTTGGGCTCTAAAAAGAACAACAATCTTTTATTTTCTTGCAAAGGTAAAAAGCACAATCAATCTTATATTTTGCAAGTTAAAAAGAACAGTCAACTTGTCCATTCTTACAAAGCAAGTTATTTTTTGCAACGATTTTCATTTTGTTGACCAGGATTCCCAATTCCTAGTTTAGAAAATCATTTTCTATATGGGGCTAAAATAAACACCATGCTTGTTGGAGCAACATCTCCAAATAGGACTTAGCCAACAAATTGTTTTGAAAAGGTTAAAAAGAATGCTTGTATTCTGTGTCTCGAAAGTGGTAGGTATATGCTCTCCCCTTAATTGGGTGATCAAAAATCCAAACCCACTCTTTTATGCTTTCTTTACTTTCAAGCAATTAAACCTTTAGAGGGCCTGCCTTCCTGAGCTGCCTTGAGGGGGCTAGTGAGAGGGGAACGACCTAAAGTGGAAATGGGCTAATACCGAGTCCTTCCAATCCACTCTAAATAAATTGTGTTTGCAATGAAAGTTCAAACAACATGTGCTGATAAGTTCATACCAACACTATGTTTCCCCATAAACCCTATGGAGCATAACCTCTATAGGCTGGGAACCTTCTATATTCATAGAGCTGAAAGTGTCGCATGTATGGCCACATGACCGAAAGCCTTTACTAAAAACCACTTGTACTAGTTGCCAAAATCCTTCTAGTTGTTGGTGCAGGAGGTCGGACCTCTGAAGCGGCTCACACACATATGGTTCCTAGTAGAGATATAAAGTTTGCCATGAGGAGATTTCATGGAAACTGGTGCTTGGCTGCCCTGAAGAAGTGAGTGCTGAGGGTGGAGCCAGTGGGGTCAAGCATCTAAATATCCGCTTTGAATAGCGTAGCCTCGGGGGAAACTCCATGTGAGATTCAACAACTATTGTCTTAGTCTGCCATAGGGATTTGTACTTGCCTGTGCATTTTATTTATTAAACATTTTGTCTTCTATGTCTGTAACATGTTCCAAATGGTCAAAAATTGAGGAATATTATCATATACAAGTGATCGAAAATCAATTTTTTTTTTGAAAAGTGTGATCAAAAGGATAAAACAAAAAACATTCTAACACTTGAAGCACCAACTCAAAATCAAAGTATCAAAACATCAAGATATCGAAATAATCCTTGAAGTAGGTTTGTCTCTAAACCATCACGTATTTTCAAGATAGCTCAAAACAACTAGGTTGCTAATCCTATAGGTTATTTCCAAAAGGTTCTATAAACATCAACATTTAGCAAACTATTGATTCAAACATCTTAAGTGAAAAAAATCAACATCCTTGTCAAGACTCTCATCAGGATAATCAAATCCTCTATCACGAAGCTTGATCAATCTATACTAGGTTCCTAATCTTGTATATATCTTTCCTATTTTGAACTTAGGTTACATCAAAACCAAAATTGCACCAACATTGGAATCAAACTTGTAAACTGTCAAATGCTTATATGACTTTTAAATATCACCTTAAGAAAAGAAAACCCAGTTACAAAGCTTCTCAGAAAAGAATAAGATTTTTGTATATCAATCGTAAGATCTTACTGAAACATAGGACATTCCTACACTGTTTTCATCACTATTTACGTGGTTGCGGTACAAAATTTGACGGTGAAAATCTACAAAGACGTGTCTTTCAACAAAAAGATGCTTTATCCCAACAAACAAACAATAGTGGTAAGATCAATAAAGCATATCTTCCTAAACCAATAATTACTTATTGACCTTGTCGTTGGGAATTTTTTGACAACTTTGAGAGAAACACATGCCAGTTTGGACTAGAGCTCAATACGAACAGCTTAGAAAACAACAAATGGAGGAAGAAGATAACACTTTTGGATTTACTGCTGTCGACGAAGAAGCTGTCAATAGCATGATTAGAGACCTTGAACAAGATTTCAAATTTGATAGGCTAATGGAAAAATTATTGACAAAACAAAAAGAGAAATATCTCTTGATATTGGCAAAATCTGGAGCTAAACTACCACAAGACTTTAATATAGAAAGCTTAAAACAAGATGCGGAAACAAATAACACCCAAAACATGGATGAGCAAAACAATGAAGATATGAACAAAGAAAGTAGCGAAGAAACAAGGAAAGAAAGGGATGGCAAAAGAAAAGAATGTAATGATAAAAGAAGTGATGTGGATAGTCCGTTTTCAAACTTTACTCAACAAATACAAACTCTACAACAGCAGATACAAGACATGCAAAATGGGACAAGTTCCAAGAAGTATTCATTAGAAGACATATGTCCATATCCCTTTAATAAAAAGCTAAATATGATACCATTTACGCAACATTGCGAGATTCCTAAATATGACAAATACGATGGAAGATATGATCCTCAAGATCACATTAGGGAGTTTTGTATTGTGAGCATGGAATTTGCTCATTATGAGACTTACCTTATGTGTCTTTTTCCTAGGAGTTTAAATGGGCAATCAATGGAATGGTTTTCAAGATTACCATCTACAATCAAATCCTTTGAAGAACTTGTGAATAGGTTTATTTCACAATATTCCTATAATATAAGGAATGAAATAATAATGCTAGATCTTTGCAATGTTAAACAAAAGAATGGTGAATCCTTTATGATCTTTTTACAATGATGGAAACACATGTTTAATAGGTATCCCTGGGATGTACCTGATCAAGAAAAAATGGACATATTCATTGATAATCTTATCAGTGAAATGAGTTATCGACTGAGGATGCAATGTCCTCCCTCTTTTTCCAAAATGATCGAAAATGGTCTGAAAATAGAGAACGCAATGGTAAAGAAAGGAGAACTAAAACTTTACAATAATTCATACAACAACAATAACAACAACAATGATAAACCCAAGTTCTGGTCAAAGAATAGGAATGTCAGCAATGAAGGAAATGATGATAACAATATTGCAAAACAACAACCAATTTTCAATCTATCAAGTCAAATCCCAAGCAATGACAATCTGGAAAACAAGAAAGTCAAGTCCTTTTTCTCTAATCCTTGGAGAGAATTCATAAATATTGGAGAATCTTTAGAATCAGCTCTAAAAACTTTGCTTGCTAACAAATTGATTGTTTTACCCAAAGCAAGAATTTATGAACCACCAGTTAAGCCAAACTGGTGGAATGACAATCATTTTTGCAATTATCATTGGAATAAAGGACACCTAACAAATGATTGTCAAAGATTAAAACACATTATCCAAGATCTAATTGATAATGGAACCATTACGGTGGATAGCCATAAGACAAATGAATCACACTTGGCTTTTAAAACTCCACTTCCAAACTATGATAAAGGTGAATCATCCCAATTGGAAAATGACAAAGGGAAAGACAAAGTGAATTACGCTCATACATATGATGATGTAGTAAATGTGATAATTGTTAACAAAAATCCATCTTTAGAGCCAATCAACATTATCACAAGAAGCAAAGCAAAGGTTACCTTTCCAGGTATAGTAAAAGACTCAACATCCACATCACAACAATACAATTTAGTAGAGCAATTACAACGAATACTAGCTCAAATATCAATTTTGGAACTTCTCAAAATTTCACCTATGCATAAGGAAATTTTGGAGAAAGCTTTAGTGGAAACAATGATATCAAAGGATTTGGATATAGATCAGTTCCAAAACATGGTAGGACATCTTATAGCTCCTCATTGCTTATCATTTTTTGAAAATGATGACGCCTCCTTACAACATCCTCACAATGCTCCTTTACATGTTGAAGTCTCCATTAATAAAACTCGTGTCAAATGTATACTCATAGATGGAGAAGCTGGTTTAAACATTTGTGCATTAAGTTTGATAAAAGCTTTGGGATATTTAGAGAATGCAGTGGACCTAAAAAAGAAAATAACCATCAAGGCTTACGATGAAGCAGAATGTTCTTCTAAAGGAACTGTTATGCTACCAATAAGGATAGGACCTGTGGAAAAGGATACATTGTGTCAAGTTTTAGACTTAAATCTCTCCTACAACATTCTTCTGGGAAGACCCTGGATTCACAAGATGCAAGCAGTTCCTTCTACATATCATCAATGTGTAAAATTTCCTCATAAAGGAAAAGAAATCACTATAATTGCAGATTCCAGTCAATATTGCAACAATTTGAAGCCAACACAAGATACCACAGTTCCACATGACAGAGAATCAATATATCCTACCAAGGAAATTCAAGCAAAGTTATGGGAAACTTTTGAAGAAAAGCTCAAGTTAAATGATGAAGGAATGGGAAAATATTCTTTGAATAATTTTCCACTTTCCTCTAAGTCATATGGAAAACCTACAGATATTCAATCAAAATCATCAGAAAAATCAAAACGTAAGTTTAAGGGAACCTTTGTTAGTGTCGGAACTCTTGAGGAAGAAAATGAAGACAAGGACATTCTTGGTTGGTTATACAAAGATGAAGATAAAACCATAGCAACAATAGCAGAAGTCAATATTCCCATAAAACAATACGACAATGGATATAAAATCATGCAGAAGATGGGATATGAAGGGAAATGACCAATTGGTAAGCAATATCAAGGTATTTCAGAACCTATTTGTCCACATTCACAATCAACAGAAGATAAATCTGGGTTAGGATATCTGAAGTCTAATCAAAAGCAACATAATACTCAATAGCAAAAATGGAGAAAGAAATTAGTTTCTCAAGGATATAATTGGCAAGAAAAGCTACATCAAGCAGCCAAAACAGTAGCCAATAAGCAAAAGAAGCAAGAAGATCATGAAAAGAAAGAAGAAAAGACTACTATCAAAGGTGAAGAAAAATCTTATCAACAAGTTCTAAAAATACAAACAAAAGAAAAATCTGAACAGAATATTCCAAAAGGAGTAAAAACAGAAATGACAGAAATCAGAGAACTGTTTGCACCATACGACATTCTAGTATGGTATAGTGGAGTAATCTTAGATCAGAATTCAGAAACAGATTCCAATGAGTATGAATGGGGACTAGATAATTTATCTACTACATCAAGTAATGAACACAATGAAGATCAAGCAACCATTACAAAAGAAGACTTGTCCATTACAGAACAAAAGATAAAATTAGAAAAGAGACAAGAGAAACTCAGAATTCAGAGAAAAGAGGCGTATGCAAAAAGAAAAGAGAATGACAAAAACAATGATACAATGCCTCAAGAAGTGCAAACAAGAATCAGATATGCAAGAACTATAGAAGAAATAAGAGATAGTCAAGTTGGATTAACTATTAGTCCAGAAGAAGATGAGTTTGAAAGAAGACAAAATCTGTTAAAAGAATCCTCTTTAACATGTACACAAGTCTATAAACTCCAAACTTCAAATGGAGTCAATCAAGAAGAAATTTGCAACACCAAAGACGTGTGTTTCAATATAATCCACTCATTTAAGGGACAAACGTCAATTGAAGAACCACTTGAGTGTGAGCTACAAAATGCTAATATTAATCTTGTTAAGACTAGTTCAGAAATTCTTGAGAAAAACAATCCTCAAAAACATTCAAACTATGACAATACCTATGCTATGATAAATTATGATCATTATGTCATGAACGTTGAAACACCTAATGATGACAGTGATTATGATTTACCCCTTCTTCATCCTGAACTAATTGATTGGGATAATTTAGACAAACTCGAACTAAATGTCTTTTCCAATGATCGTGACTTAGTTGTATACCTTAATGCTATTGAACCCATCCCACCTAATATATCTTCCACTACAGATTCAAGTAAAGTTTTTCATAGTCAGGAGAATGCCAAACTTTTCAGTCGCAAAAGTGAAATAAAACAAGGAAAGAGACCTATGGTTGAAAACCATTTCATGGCAACATTAGATCAATCAAAAGATAAAACAAAGGGCGTATTTGATGATGAAAACCTCCTTGAGGCATCAGAAGATGGAAAGTTTGACATTTTTCCTGCATATTTTCAAGAAAGATCTGCTATCCTGATAGAATCAACAGAAGCAGTAAAAATTGATACATCAAAGGATCTTAAAATACTTCATTTTGTTGCCTCATTATTAGAAAAAGAGAGGAAAGAATACATGGAATTCTTTAAGCAACGACAAATAAATTTTGCTTGGTCTTATGCAGATATACCGGGGCTAAACCCAGATCTTATCATGCATCATCTTAATGTGGATTTAAAAGCAAAACCTGTTAAGCAGAAGCTAAGAAAGATGCACCCACATATTGCTCTTCTTGTCAAAACTGAGCTCAAGAAATTATTAGAAGTGGGATTCATAAGACCAGTTGCTTATCCAGAATGGGTTTCAAGTATTGTACCAGTATCAAAACTAGATAAGAGCATAAGAATTTGCACAGATTTCAGAGATCTAAATAAAGCATGTCCAAAAGATGATTTCCCACTACCAAACATTGATATCATAGTAGACTTGTCAGCAGGGCATGAGATGTTTTCATTGATGGATGGCTTCTTAGGATATAATCAAATAAGAATCGCACCTGAAGATCAAGAGAAGACAACTTTCACTTGTGCATGGGGAACATACTGCTAGAACGTTATGCCATTTGGGCTTAAGAATGCAGGAGCAACTTATCAAAGGGCTATGACGACAATTTTCCATGACATGATGCATACATTTATGGAAGATTATGTCGATGACATACTTGCAAAATCTCACACAAGAACATAACATTTGAATATTTTAAGCAAGATTTTTGACAGCCTGGAAAGATATCAGTTGAGATTGAATCCAAAGAAATGTGCATTCGGGGTAACCTCTGGAAAACTCCTTGGGTACATTATATTAGCTCGTGGCATTGAAGTCGATCCTGGAAAAGTTAAAGCTATCATGGAGATGGAATCACCTAAGAACATAAGTCAATTGCAATCTTTACAAGGAAGGTTGCAATCAATCAGGAGATTTGTGTCCCAATTGGTCGATAGATGTCTTCCCTTTACCCATCTTCTACATAAAAATGTTCCATTCAAATGGGATTTAACATGTGAAGAAGCTTTCTTGCAAATAAAAGAATATCTTATGAGTCCTCTAGTACTGATATCACCAACCAAAGGGAAACCCTTGTTACTCTATATCTTAGCAACAAGTGTATCATTAGGCGCTCTCCTAGCTCAGCATGATGATGAAGGAAAAGAAAGAGCAGTTTATTATATCAGCAGAACACTTGTTGGATATGAGTTAAATTATTCATCAATTGAAAAGATATGTCTGGCAGTTGTATTTGCAACTCAGAAGCTACGACATTATATGTTGATTCATTCTGTAAAATTAATAGCAAAGATAGATCCTCTCAAATATTTATTGAGTAAGTCAACATTAATAGGGAGACTAGCCAAATGGGTTATGATACTAAGTGAAATCGACATAGAATATGTTGATCGGAAAGCCATCAAGGGACAAGTCATTGCTGATCAATTAGCTGATGCACCTCTACAAAATGACATGCCTTTGCATATCGAATTTCCTGATGCAGATATCTTGACAATAAGTACATACTTTTGGAAATTGTACTTTGATGGTTCTTATACTCAATATGGATCAGGTGCAGGAATATTTTTTATCACACCTCAAAGACATACAATTCCAAAATCATATAGACTAAGATTTCCATGCACCAATAATACTGCAGAGTATGAAGCATTGGCTATAGGGCTCAAAATGGCCATTGAATAGAATGTCAAAGAACTACATGTCTATGGTGATTCACAACTTGTCATTTATCAAATAAATGATGAATATAAAATAAAGGATGATAAGCTTATGCCGTACAAACAGCTAGTGGAAGAATTTAAAGGACATTTTAAAGAAATCACATTCACCCAGATTCCCAGAAATGAAAATAAAGCAGCAGATGCAATGGCTACAATAGCATCTCTCTTGCAAAATAAAGAGAATCAACAACGTTACGAGTTTCTTATGGAAGATATCTTAACCCCTACCATTCAATCCCAATATACCTATCGAATTTGCCATATATCAGGAACTAGTCAATCCTTATACGGTCAAACCTACCAATATTTAAAAGATCATATCCTTCCTATGGAATTATCTCATAATCAACGCAGAAACTTTATCCGTCAGTCCTCTCGCTATACCATTATTGCTGATATCTTATATAGGCGTGGTCTAGATGGTACATTATCGAGATGTCTGCAAAAAGATGAATCTGAAAGAGTTCTTAATGACATTCATGCGGGTATTTGTGGTACACACTCAAGTGGTTTAACATTGGATAAGAAACTTATTCGTATGGGTTACTTTTGGCCTACTATGGAAAGAGACTCATTCACCTATGCTAGAAAGTGTAAACAATGTCAAATTCATGGAAATTTAATTCATGCACCAGCACAAGAGTTATATCCTATGACAGGGTCATGGCCATTTTCACAGTGGGGCCTGGATTTGGTAGGAAAGATCAATCCCTCATCTTCTAATGACCATAAATTCATTCTAGTTGCTACTGAATATTTTACTAAGTGGATTGAAGTAGTACCTTTAACAACAGTGATGGGAAAACAAATATCATCATTCATCTTGAATTACATAATCTGTCGCTATGGAGTTCTTATGACCATTATCACTAATAATGGAAGACCATTCAAAAATCAAGATGTAAAAGAACTATGTGAAAAATTTCATATCCAACATAGGTTCTCTACTCCATATTATCCACAAGGTAATGGTCAAGCTGAGGCATCAAACAAAACTATTTTAAAAATCTTGAAGAAAACAATCAATGAAGTTGGAAAAGATTGGCACATTCAACTAAATCCTGCTCTTTGGGCATATCGAACTAGTGTCTGCACTCCAACAGGGGCAACTCCATATTGTTTGGTCTATGGATCAGAAGCTATATTACCTATGGAAGTAGAGATACCTTCTCTACGAGTATCCTTGCATGGTCTTATACCAGAAGAAGAACAAAGAGTCTCTCAACTTCAGGAACTAGAACTAATTCAGGAATGTCGCCAAAATGCAACAGACCATTTGAAAGTATATCAACAAAGAATGGCAAGAAGCTATAACCACAAAGTCAAGCCATGCATTTTCCAGATTGGAGACATATTTCTAAGGGAGAATCCAAGAAATCAACAAGATCGAGAAAAGAAGGGCAAATTTGAACCAAATTGGCTAGGACCTTTTGACATAGTAGCAACATATGGATTAGGAGCATACATATTATCTACCCCAGAAGGTGATTGGTTTGATGAACCTATCAATTCTATCCATCTTAATAAATTCTATGCTTAAGATATAAAGTCCTGAAGAAATAAAAAAAAAAAAATCAGAAAAGCAGAAAATCCCTAAAAATATATAAAACAACAAAAATGCAATAAATTTAGATGGTGAGAACCTGGTAAACAGGCACTATCTAAAAAGTGGGTTCCTCCATCTATGAGATTGATTTGCGCACCTATCTGCTCCATCCTCTCACATTTATAACTTCCATTTATCTTAAGCTTATCCATTCCATCTTTCACATCCATTGCTCTGAACCATTTAGCAAAACATATGCAGCCTACCAACATTTATCAATCTTTGACATAGTTGTTGTAGTCACTGTCTTAGATTTTATCAACATTTATCAATCTGGATTTGTATCCCACTATGGTTTGGATCTTGATCAATTCGTATATCCATAATAAAATCATTTTGTTTCCACTGGGGGCAAAATCCCAATTACTTTTGCTAAGGTGATCTTTTGAAATTTAGAAAATCCAAAAACATTCAAAAAAATTTAGAAAATCCAAAAACATTCGAAAAAATTTAGAAAAACAAAAAACATCCAGGATTTCGAAATAGATAATGAGCAACAAAGAAATGAAAATCAAGGCATCTCATCAACAACTGAATCGTCAAACTCAGAAAATGAAGAATCAACCAGCAAGATTCAATGTTTATATCTTGATTTTATTGCTAATCATGTATTCTATGCAACTCAAGGATGTCCATGACTAGAGAAGCTATGATGAGGCATGATTATTTTCTTTGATTGTTGTGTGTGGTTTATCTCTTACTATGATATGAACTTGTCTTAGGATATGATCGGCAAAAGATCAAGGAGGATGTTCCAAGTCATGCATGAAAGGAGATACTCCTTGTTTGTTCTGCAAGCAATACTCAGGTAAACTTGACTCATTATATCAAGTTGCTTGTATTAACTTGCCATATCAAAATCCATGTAAGAAATACTTAGGTCATCTTGAATCATTATGTCAAGTTGCTTATATTTTCTTACAACATTTAAAGCTCAATGATGAAAACAAGCACTGTTACCCGATAGCATATGAAGAATGGCAGTACCATTTTTTTTAGTTAGATCATTTAATTAGCTCATTATTTGTCTGCATTATAAGCATTCATTTGTCAGTTGCATTATAAGCATATCATTTCATTAGTAGATCAACGGTCATAAATAAAGATTGAGTATACTTGGACAAACAAAAACAATTGCATTTTATCATCACATTAATTGCATTTAATTAAGTGCATTTCATGTAGTGTATCATTATTATTATCTACATTATCATTTCATAAAGATCATTTAGTTGCATCTTTTTCAGTTAGATTCATAATCATTATAAGCATAACATATAAATAAAAAACAAATCAACCATTCATGTGTAAATCAGTATAAATCATTGCGTTAATTGCATTCAATTAAGCGCATTTCATATAGTGTATCATTATTATCTGCATTCATTTGCATTTTCATATATATCATTTGCATTTGCATTATTTAAGTTAAGTAATCATTTGCATTTCCATCTAAGGTCATCAAAATAAAAAATCAAAAACATTTATCATTTGCATCATGTAAGTCATTATCATCATATCATTATTCATCTACTCATTTGCATCCATCAAATTAAAAGCATATAAGCATATAGAACATCATCAAATAAAGTAACATGCATAAATAAAAGCATCATCATATAGAAATCATGTCTGCATATAGATCATCATAAAACAATAAAAGTCCAAGTATGCAATGATATTAGATACAACAATACAAGTGCCTCAAATCAAAGTCACAGCTCTCCTGTACCACTACCACCTTACTCTGTCTGTCTCTGTGGTTGTGGGCGAGACGATCCTCCAGATGCTTGTCTACCATGCTCACCACTCCTCTGAGGAGGTCCCATGACCCCACCACTGCTAGTATCCATCAACACAGTGGCCTGATAACTACCTGCTCTCTGGCTCTCTGCAACTGCCTCCTCATATCGTCATCGCTAGTAGGAAGTCTCCTTCCCGACCCGAAATAATGCTCTAACAATGTTTGTTGAGAGAGTACCTGTCCCAACCTACTGAATATGATCTAGAAGACCCTGAGTATCCTGTTGTCTCCTAACAACTGTCTCTCTCTCAGTCATAAGAGTATGTATATGTGCTCGAAGCTGATCAATCTGTGCTCTTAGACTGTCAATAGTATCATGCCCTGGCACATCATGCTCTGGTATAACCACATCTGGCATATCCTGCACTGGTGCAACCTGCTCTGGTAGATCCTGCTGTAGTGCATGAATCCCAACCCCCTCACCACCCACATGTCCAACTGCTAGAACCTCAGTTCGAGTAACTCTCTGAACCCGTCGTCTAATCAGGGGAATATGATCCTTAGGATCCTCATCATCACCACCATGAGCTGCAATAACTCTAGGATCTGGTTGAATCTATCCAAAATCAATACCTCTCCCACAACCCCCATCTAGTCTAGTCACCCTACCCCCTGTCACTGCCAACCCTCTAGGTGATCTCATCCCTACCCTGCCAGTATCCCTCCCAATCTGTCCACCATCTCTCCCACCCATAGGATGAGGTCTATCAATCCTGCTAGCTGGTCCAAATGGTCCTCCATGGACTCTCAATCGATGTCCTCTCTGTCTAGGTCCACCACCACCACCTCCATCCCCACCATCATCTCCACCTCTCCCAGCATCATGTGCAACTCTAAGCTCTCATCTCCGTCTCTGTCTCCTGCTAACAGGATCATCTGAATCATCATCGTCATCTCCTGAGCTAGGAGGAGGATCTGCTAGATCCATAATCTGAGGAAATGGATGAGCTACTAAATACTGAGCATACTCTGTAGTAACCCCAGGATCCAGAATGTGTAATCTCGTATTAGAAGCCACTCTCGGAGTAGCAACAAACTTTGCACGAGCAATCTCAAATTACAAAGATGGTCCCTAATCCCACCTATCTCTATATCGTCGAGCATAAATAGTCACACCAGTAGGCATAGGCTGAATGATACCAAACTGTCTCAAAATCCGACCAATCAACTGTCGCTCAATAATGAAGGGGGTACGACCAATGAGATATCTACTCTGCATGATAAATGGTAATGTTTGTGCATCATCCATCCATGGCTCACAATCAACATATGGTCTCCAAATAATGCTATCTAAAGAATCAAGCACCCAACGCCAATACTCCATCTTACCCAACTTGGGCTGAGTAAGAACACCTGCATAAAAATAAACATATGGCTGCCTCTCTCCATGAACTCTATGATGGATAGGCTGTGTAATAGCAATGTGCTCCCAGCACTAGATCTGTAATAAAGTACATCTTGTCGATAAACTCAAACTCTCATCATACACAACCTGGTGTAGATCATGATATAAATGTGCTAGCATACAAACACCCTAAGCATATCATGTCCGATGTTGCATCATGCTCAGTAGCACCTCACCCCATCCAACCAAAAAGCCTCGAGATCTCCTATCAGGACATATAAAACCACCAATCAAACCAACAAGAATCACAAGAAGAGTCTCATAGTACATCACCATGTCTACCCATCGGATCTCTCCTCTACTGATACTCTCATTAGCAAAAATGACTCTGCAAGCTTTGGTCCCAACACGATCCTGATAATCATACTACACTAGCTCACTAGTCACCAGGATATGCAGAATTCTGTAGACATCCTCCAGCGTAACACTAATCTCACCCGTCGATAGGTGGAAAGTGTTATGCTCACTATGCCATCTCTCAGCTAATGCAGTCAACAAACCTCTGTTATGCATAATCTCTGGCATAAACAGTAAATGATGTAAACCATAGGCATCTATGTGTCTAATCTCGGCCTGGGATAACTCCGAAACTAAATGACGTATGGCCGGTAATTTCTCTTGACACTAGAGAACATCAAGTTTCTCCTGTCTGTCAAGAGAAAACAATCAAATTAAACTGACTCAATCATCTACCAATAAATCAAATAAAATTGAATCAAATCAATCAAGCTATCCACCAATCAATTCAATCAATCAAATCAAATTGAAGCAACTTAAGCTATCCAATCATTTTAAACCTATCAATCATGGTTTATTTTCAATCACTGAGTTTGATCAAAAACTCTGCTAAGCTCTTGTATCATAAACTAAATCGGTTTGTTAGAGCTACTCAATCAAGCTAAACAAAGCTAATCAATCATCAAATCTACTCAATCAATCTAAACAAAGCTAATCAATCACCAAATCTACTCAATCAAGCTAAACAAAGCTATCTATCAATCAAACTAAACAAAGTTACTCAAATCATTAAACCTATCAATCAAGCTAATCAGAGCTACTTCATCCAGTAATCAAAGCTATCTATCGATCTATCAATCATACAAATCACTCAAACATGACTCTATTTCATCATCCATATGTATCAAACATGTTAAATTTAAACATCAAAATGATATTTAGCTTTTGTATTAATCAACAATCTCAAATTTAGGCAAAATTGCTATCTTTTTTAGCATATGCGTTAATCGACCATGCATATGTGCTAATTTGAGCAAAAGCGCTATCTTTTTGATCATATATGCTAATCGACCATGCATATGCCCTGCTTTATGCATTTGCACTAACATTCTATGCATAGGCACTAACAAATAAAGCAAAAGTGCTATCCTATGCATTTGCGCTAACATTTTATGCATAAGTGCCAACAAATAAAACAAAAGCACTACTTTATGCATATGTGCTATCCTATTGAACATATGCGCTAACAAACAAATCATATGCGCTAACCAAAAAAGCATATGCGCTAACCTAAATTGCAAATGCGCTAAACTAAAAAACAAAAAATTCAAAAAAAGGTGCCTAAAACATGAAATTTTGAATGACAACTTGAAAACAAAGCTCGGGATAAGATACATACCGGATACCCATACTCTGTTGGCTGTTGATATCGCCGAACTTGCTCGAATCGATGGTCCTCCACGGGAATCACCATTTTGGCCACCTCAGCAAGAATATTCTCTCCAAAAGTTGACAAGGATAACAATGAACTTAAAATTAGCCTTGGTTAATTTTATATTTACTATTTCAAGAGTAATTAATTTCAAAAATGGGGCAATTTAATTTGTTTTTAACAAATGAATTTAATTGACTAAAGTTTTATCAAATTATCATGAGATTAATCATTCAAACTAAGATTTTTGACAATTTCACGATCAATCTCCTGAGGGGGCACACAATCTGGATTTTCAATTTCTATTAGGCATTATCGAGACTTGATTTAATCTTTGAAATAATGTTATCTCGACATCATTTCAAAGAGGGGCAAAATGTATACACCTAAAATTGGCTATGAGCAATTAAATAAATATTTTATATTTATTTAATAATTATTTGTCTATTAAATAGTTAATTCGAAAAGATTAATTTATTTAATTCATTTTCATATCTTTCTAGTAATTAATATTTTATTAATTCTTTCATTTATCTTATTCCTCTAATTAATTAAATATCTAATATTTAATTATTCCTCTAACCAAGTTAATTAAATATCTAATATTTAATTATTCCTTCTAATCATGTTAATTAAATATCTAATATTTAATTATCTTCTCCAATCAATTAAATATCTAATATTTAATAATTATTCTCCTATCCTATAGTCTCAAATATTAAATAATTCTTAAATTATTTAATGTATCTTTTCCAACTCACCTTCCATCTCCACTTCATCTTCCCTTTGCCAACTCATCAAACATGTGGCTAAGGAAATTAATATTTCTAAATATTAATTCATGATTTATCCTCAACCTCCAAAATTAATGAAATTGTGTACGTACACACATTTCATAACCATTTCCTATATTCTCTCCAACACCCCCTACATCTTGGGAAGGACTTGAGTCCACTTGTCCTACCATGCCTAAATTTCCTCCAACCATCCCTAGATTCCATCAGTTAGCAACCCAGTCAAGGTGAGATGAGTGACACTTGTCTTCTCCTTCCCCCTTTCTCTCAACCTTCACTTTTGCTCACAGCCATTCAAATCTGCAGATCTGATCAAGACCGTTGATCTGAGCCACATCATCTTATCCTCTCAAAGTCTATAAAATCAAGAGCTTCAGTTGAGAGGAAGAGAGTCTTCAAAAATAGTTTTCAATCAATCATATGCATCTGTGAGTTTTTGAACCAAATAGCAAATATCATTTTAGCAATATAATCATATAGTATCATTTAGCATAATCATGTAGCTTTGCATATCATACTATCAGTTAACTACAAGTTATTAGTCCATTCTTCATATGCCATCTTGGAAGCCAATAGTGCATTGTCTGAGAGCACACCATATGCAACCAGGAATAGTGGAGTTAGGACACGATGAGACATAAGCCATGAAGGTAAAATAGTGTTTTATTTTAATATTTATTTCATGCAGTTTCATTGGTGAATTTTGGATTTCTTGTATGCATTTCTATTGTATTTTGTGAAACTAACTTATTACACGTAA